>NW_009234778.1:3805-16896 GCF_000690835.1 Fulmarus glacialis | reverse complement strand
GGGGTGGCAGAAAAAGCAAAGTTTTTCCAAGGAGCACATGGGTCTCACCTGCCCCTTTAATATTTATTTGCTAAACTAACTACACTAAAGCAACTAAACAAGCAAAACCGGGAAGTAATTGAGAGTTAAAACTGAGCGCACACTGCGGTACCAATGCAATCCAGCTACTGAGGACCGGCCGGTGTTTGCATGAGCAACCACATGGTTCAAATTCCCATGCTGTAGACGTCCTATGGAAATGTAACAGGAACATTCTGCTTCACCAGAAACCTCTTTCTCAACCTAGGCCCTTTAGGGCTAGGTACCGTCATTGCCGTCTCCAGAAAACGAGCTTCTAAAAAGATTATCCCTATGAATAAAGCATCGGTGGGGTAAAACTCTGTGCTTCAGCTTTTTTGGACTACTCAGGGAGCAGTTGTATGGTCTCAAATACAAATGTTTGTGAGGCATTTGTCTTTTTTGTAAAGCACAATAAATCCACGCTAAAGCCACCAAGCACTTTTGTCTTTAGGAAAAGAAATCTGTGCACTAGGAGCATGTCAAGATCTGATTATTTGTTTACTCCAACCTGGCCACTTTTTCTGTTGCACATTTCATTTTCTAAACAGAAAAAACCCACCCAGTTTTAAGAAAATAGTTGCATTTGCAGCTCAGACATAAAATTGGAGTGTTTTCTGGGTGATTCTGGCTGCTCACGTCCTCCAAAAAAGCTTTTGCATTTGAAACACATTTGAAACTATTTTGCCAACAATCTCATAGCCGCAGTAGGTTGCAATTTTACTGACCATGCTACCCAAAAATAATTACAAATAAGTTTTATTTGACATTTATTTTAATTTTTCATCAATAAAATTGTCAGATGAAATCCAGAAAACAGTATGCTGCCTAAGGTCCTTCAATGTGATCAAAGCATTATTGCCAACATAAATGTTCTCGGAAGGGCTGCTTTTCTTTAGGTGAAGCTTCACTGCCTTCACTCCCACCTACCCTAAAATCCACTGATGCAACTGCAGATACCCACCCAACTGCACGTATCCTGAGTACGAAACACAAAGTTACGCTCTAGCGTTAAGTCTCTACATGGGGAGTTTTGCTTGGATTAAGGTTTCGAAACTGAGCCCATAATAAGATATGCCGTAAAACCTCAAACAACCCTCCTCCCCCAGGGATATTTATCTTACACATTTAATTGCCCAGTAATATAAATTCTGTATGTGTACACTTATATGGGAAGGATTTTGATCTGGCAATTTCGGTGTATCTTCTGATCTGTAGCAGCTTAGAATGAGTCTGTACTAACATCCTTAGAAACTGCGGAGAAGCAGAAACTGTGCCCTGCTAAATAACGCCTATTCAGCTGCTAAATATTTACACATAGGCAGGAATGAGTTTTCCTTGTAATGCTATCTCTTAACTATATATTAGCCTTCAAGAAGAAAAACAAATGCAAGTCATTTAAGCATAGGCCAAATCCCTGCTTCTGCTAAAGCAAATAACAGAGCTCCGCTAACTTGCATGGGGCGGAATGGGGTTCCTTCATGTTACCTTCATGTCATATTAACACTGTCGCTTTTATAATGACTTCCCTCTCAAAGCACTCGCTACTGTATAATAAGCTTCAACAAACCCTCGAGAGGTGCAGTGCTATTAGTTTATCTGCTTTACAGATAAGTAAACTGATGCAAGGGGAAGATAAGGAATTTCCCCAAGGTCTTGCAGCTGGTTTGCTGGAGATCAAGGGAAGGAAAAGAAAGGAAACCAGGAACTGGGACTGAACCAACCACCAGACCACTATCTGCTCCTCCTACTGCTGGTGACAATGTGTCCCATAGCCAGGAAAGTGATATTAAGAGGAGCAGCAGATGATCAGGATCTCTATAAAACAGGTCATTTCCAGTCAGGTGCCTAATTGTGCTCTTTGATAGCTAAACTTGGGCACCCACGTTTGAAACTCTCAGCTTCTCTAATGATACTTTGGTGTTGCATCCATCCTGGCACTATATGATATATTGGAAGAGGAATTTCATTCTTTAGTGCATTGAATAAAACACCCTAATAATTCCAAGACATGTTTAAAAAACAAAGCCTGGTATTACCCTCAGCAGAGTTTAAATAAAATCTACTTTGATATGTCTATGCTAACATTAGAACTGCTGTCTGCAAGGCATATATTTTAAAGTGTCGAATAATTACAAAAAGCCGTATTACTGGAAAATGACTGTTGGAGGCTCTGATGTCCAAAACAATATTAATCTGCACAAAAAAACTCTAAGTGATTTTTTTTAAAACGAAACTTCCAAAACTGTAGTCTTTAATCTAGCCCAGCTTGAATGCAGCTGCAATACATTTAGCCTTTAACATTAGCTCTAGCCATTGTCCTAGTACATGCCTACACCCCACGACACTTTATGGTATTAAAAGCAATGCTGTATGGCTAGAGCAACTTGTCACTAAGATATATCACTCAGTGGAGAGCAAAACAAAACAAAACAGTGAACAGCATGGCTTTTTTTCCATGGCAGCCTATACTATGGATCTAGTTTGCCTGGCTTAGTTGTGTTTATGTGGTGTTTTATACCGATATGTCCTGCCTGCCTTCCTGACAACTATGGAGTAAAACCTCTGGAAGTGAGTGAAAGAGCAGGCCATGCACTGGATGATCCAGTATAATTGTTCCATATAGCCACTGAAGGAATACCAACCCGCTATATGTATAACCTAATGGCAGTCAAGAGCTGATGTAATCGCTCTTACGCTAGCCTCCTGCCTATGTCGAAGGGAAACGAGGGTGTAGTTGGAGGATGGAGGTTACAGATGATGAGCGCCCACATTACAGCCGTCCTGGCGATTTTCACCTTGGTGTCTATTACAGCTGCCGCAGACACCACCACGCCGGATTCAGCTCATAAGGACAAACTGGGCGGAGATTCAGACCGTCATCATCACACCCAGGAAAGCAGTTACTCGGACACTGGACAACAAACTTCTTATTTTCCAAAGGGTGGTATTACCATACTGATACAATGGAGCTTTTCCAGATTTAGCTGGAAATTTAGGGAAATTTGTTCAGAGCAAGTTTGGGGCCGTGCTTGCGAGTGCTGTGCAAGAAGGACAAAGCGACGCATCAGCCTCCCACGGGAGTTAGGCCCACACACCTGAGCGCATGCCATCCCTCCTTCGGCAGCAGCTCCTGAGGACTCCCCTTGCGAGAGGCGCAGGGTTATTAGCAGCCACCTAGCCTGTTTGCACCAGGCAAGTTTAAGCGATTGCGAAGCCTCAGCGCGTTTGCAAATGAAGTCAGGCCCGGGCTGATAAGCTGCTCCCTTAACACTACCCGCTCCGGAGCAGAGCGCTTCCCGCTGCCTGACTTCGCGGGGCGAGGAGCCTGCCCAGAAAGGAGCTATGCAGAAAAAGGCTCAGGCTTAGGTTTCTTTTTCTAAGTCTTTGGCGCCCCTGTGTGTCTCCTTTTTGGGAAATTCAGTGGCAGAACAACCCCAGAGTTCTCTTCCTTTAACCTAGCAGCAGAAACACCGCGCTTGAACGTGGGAGAGCTCTGCAAGGGCAGCCTGGACAACGCTACCCAACAGCCTGACCCTAATTTGAGCTGTGCAATTTCCCCTCCTTACCTATCCTCCTTTAGATACCGGAATTGCTCTCTTTGGCAATTTTATCCAAAGTGACTAATGTTTTTAAAGCACCACTTCCTGGAGTCACGGCGTTTATCATCATCTTTTCCACATCCCTGTATCTCCCAGTATGCATGAGGTGCAGACTGGAAAGAGCCTTAAAGACAAGGAGGAAAAATAAAGCATTTGAAGTATCTTAGGCTCTCAAAGGGTCAGATTTACAAATTGGACAGGCAATATGGTACTTGTGGGAAATACATGTCTATATCTCTGCATCAGGATTGCAATATAAGCCCCTGTGTTCTTCAAAGGTGAAGGCAGAAGCAGAAGAAATTCAGCATAAAAACTTAGGAAAATCCTAAGAGGAACTGTAAATATTTTTCTGTGAGGTAGGTGGCATTACTTATCCCATATCTCCAAGACAACTGGGACACAAAGGAATGAAGTGAGTTGCCTAAGAGTACAGGGATGTGGTGAGATGGCTGGACAGAGGAAGGAAACCCAGCCAGCCTGAGTTCTGGTGAGATTTACTCTGTCGGAGGTCCTGGTATCAAAGGGCTCTACAGAAGTGAGTCTCTTAAGTCTTTGCCCCCTTTTCTGTCTTCCAGCTGTCGGTACTTATCTCAAAACACCTAAGAGATGTGCATGTCTGAGGGGTGCAGTGTTTATTTGGGGCTATTCAGAACACACACACACTCTGCAAAATGTCACTGGAAAAATATGGCATGCAAATGCAGACAGGCTATCACTTGCCCCAGAGTCAGCATCACCTGTTGCGCACTTAACCTCGCTAACCTGGAACAGGCCCTCCTCTCCTGACACCCCTCCCTGCCTTTAGACAGATGGCCCCAGCTGTAGGCGATGTAGATGTAGGCTTGCCCTGCCTATATTTATGGGTGGGTGGTTGCCCTACCTTTGTTTCCCACCTGGAGTGCTCATTACTCCTTTCACCAGCTCTTCCATGACAGCCTCCCTTGTCGCAGGTAAATCTGGCCCCTAAGGACACAGCTTCCCACACCAGGGGAAGCTGTCCCAAAAGGTGTCTCTCAACTCCCTCCCCCTCACTTCTTGTTCTGTTTCCACCCTTCCCCTCCCCTCGCGCAGTATTGGGTTCCCCCACCAAAGCTCTTGGTAAGGCACACTGCTGAAGTCAGCCAGCCAGCTTAAAATAACCTTGGAGAGAAAAAGGAGGGGTGTGCTTAAATTGGGGGACTTGTCCTGGGTAAGGACCCAAGACATCTGCCTTGCTGCCCACTTCCCTGCTGGATATGGACATGTCTTAACCCCTGCCCAGTCTTGCAACATCCTACAGGTTGAGTTTCAAAACCTGTGAATAAGCTACTTCTTAATCTTCTTTTAGACCCATTAAGGAACCTGAGCTTCATTAATAGTCTTGTGTTCATGTGGAGCCTCCCCAGGAGGAAAGCCTTTTCCTGTGTTCCTGGGAATCCTGCTCCTGGCAGCACCAACGGTGGGAGGATGGTCTTCATCTCAAGGCTTACCTCCATTTTGTGCTCTTCCTGCACAGGGGGAAAGTGGTGCTTCTTCATTTTGGGAAGGCCAGTGTTGATTGCAAAAGCTGGTGGCTTATCGAGTGGGTGAGCGTGGGGTCAAACTCAACCCTGCAATTGTATGAAATTTGAAGGAAAAGGGTTTCTGTATTTTTGCCTTCCAGCAGGGCCTATTAGCTAAATCGGGGGATCTATCCCACTTGTGAGGGAGCACAGCACAAATATAGCTCCTAAGGACTGTAAGCCCCAACTGCCTACACTAATGGGTCATGCGTTGGCTTGACCTGGTTTACAGGCTGTTGATTGAGCATAAGGATTTAGAACAGGAACAAAAAAATTGTCCCATAAATAGGCTGTCTGCATTTTAAACTAAATTAGCCCCACAGTGAATGGCCTCCTCTACTGAATTACAGCATGACTGAGCCTGTGTTGGGGATTGAAAGGGATTCATGTGGCTGGTTAAGAGCAGCATTATTAAGATTATTATTGGGGGCTGGATCAGGCCCAATATGCATGCAATTATTCAGGACCTTTGAGCTACAATTATGTGTGACAGAAGAAGCCTAAGTAGCTGATGGCAGGCAGTATTTGGCCTTCATGGCTATGTAACTCATATACAAGCAGACAGGGCTTAGGGCACTGACAGACGGGTTGTGGTGAAGCTTGCTGTGCCGGTTGAAGATGTTTCCATCTCCAGCCGCTCACTCCAATAAAAGAGCTGGCAGAAGGGAATTGGTTCCTGAGCCTCAGCCGCTCTGGGGAGAAGCTCAGCACCTCAGGCTGTGGTTTCACACCACGGAGAGTTCAACGACAATAGCAGCCTTAGGGGATTCACACCCTCTTCCTCAGCCTCCTGTCAACTTTTTGCAGACCTGCTGGACTGATTCAGTTCATTAAAGAAAAGAGGAAAAAAAAAAAAAGTGAGGGGGGGATTACCCTCTCCTCCAAATTTATGCAGATCAGTTCCTGATTATAGTCTGGCCCAAGCTCTCCAGCCCGTGGAGCTGAAGGTGTAGAATAGGGACAACCAGTGTTGCTGAGGACAGCCACCAATTTGGAAACCAGGGCCTTACCTTAAATTGCTGCTGAGGGTGTTTTTCTCCTGCCTCCCTTCCATTCCTGTGCCTGGAAAGCAGCTTGGTTCCTGCTGGAGAGGCTGTCCGCAGCCCTCCCGGAGGACAGGAGCATTGACCCTTGCAGGCAATCTCTTCTGGCTGGACTGTGGCCCTGCAAGCAAGGAGACAGAAAAGGATGTATGAAATCAGAGTGGAAGCAGCATGGAAGAGAGTGTTTGGAACAGCATGAAATTTCGCATGCGTTTTCATCTCCGAGTTCGCCCCAGCCGGTTTACACACAGCAGAAAACACTACCTCTTTATAATGGGTGACTACCTACAATTTATTGGAACTGAGCTGTTGCTAAACACATGGAGTAGCGATGTATTAACACATTGTAAAAGGCTGTTTGATCACCATGGGATTCCAGATGAACTAACAACAGAAAATAAGCCGTGATTCACAAATGACTCATTTCAGCATTTCTCTTTGATGCAGCAGTTCAAGCAAGCCCTGTCTATGCACATTCAAATGAGTTCACTGAATAGTCATTGAGCCCAGCAATGCCATGCTTACAAAGTCGTTTTTGCAAAGTCTAAGTACAGTTTTTAAGTATAAAAATTGGGCAATTTCTAGCAAGCCGTGCCAATGCGTGACTCTCAGTCACGCCTGCCGGCAACCCCTTCCTACGCTTAAAACCTCGACACCAAATATTAGTTTTCCATGATTCAAGTCCTCCAAATCAGGGGGTCCTGAGAAATCACCCCCCATGAGTCATGCACCTCCTGTCAGGTTGGAAGTAACAGCAAAAGGTCCCGTGTTCCAGTGGGACGCGTTTCCCACGGACTCGGCACGACGGTGCCCGCTCCTGCCTTGCCCCTGCCCGTACCCTGCCGGGCTGCCGGCGCTGCCAACCCTCCTCCTCCTCCTCCTCCTCCTCCTCTTCCTCACCCTGGTCTCCGCTACCGGCCGCGAAACCTCAGCGATACTTTAGTCAGCATTGCCATCCAGTGGCACAGGGGACAAATGACAGCGGAGAGGCTTGCCGGTGGGAGGGGGGACCTTCGTTAGTTTAATCACTGTACCCGGTGATGATGCGGCTCGACAGGTTGGCCCGAACTTGGGCAGCAACCTAATGGTTGGATACAATACATCGGTTATTGATAGCTTGCAACGTCGCCGTTTAGCACCAGCTTGCTGTTAACCGGGATGTTGCGGAGAAGGGGGTGAACATTTAACGTAACCGGGGGATGGTGCGCTAACTGAAGGGTACCCGGCCTGTTTCAGAGAATGGCTGTCAGTGGATCCTAAATCCTGCTTGTATTTGGAGTTGTGGTTTTGTTTTTGTTGTTGTTGTTGTTGTTTTTTCCTGGTATAGGTTTTTTGTGCTTTAGTATGCAGAAGTTTGCTTTATTATTGCTTTATAGATTGCAGAGCTAAGTAAATTACAAATGGTCTTTCTAATGCACTTGCCTGGCCATAGAATTTTTTTCTGAGACGCTGCTAGCCTGGATGCTCCCCAAAACCTCAGACATTAAGTAACCAGTGCAGAAGACTGTTGGGAAAAATAATCTGCAAAAATATAGGGTCATTCTTTTCCCAAGAAAACTTGGAATATTTACATTGATCTAGTCTGGGCTTTGGAACATATCCATCACCCACCTGCTCTTCATGGCTTGGCCATGCTGCCATTTCTTGTTGTCCAGAGGGAAATCCTCTGAATCATCTGGGTCGCAAAGGACCAAAGCCCAACACAAAGGAGCCAATGACAGTCGTTTTCCAGTACTAATTGGACAAAAACCCCCAAAAAACAACTGTTTGGATTTAAGTGGTTGCATAAGAAGAGCCAAAAGAACTGTTTTCTTTTTGCAAAAGCCGGGTAGATGGGACAGCACGGAGGTTACTCTGCAAGCCCCAGTACAGCTGCTGGCCCCGTGTCGTGAAGCAGGTCCTGCTGCCAAGAGATTATCACCACAGGACAGAAGGTGCTGGCTGGTGAATGCCAAGGACAGACTGCTTGGGGACAGTGTGGTGGCCTGCAACAGTTTTGCCACGAAGAGCTGATATCCAACCCCAGTGTCTATGCAATGGAAACCAGGGTGGAATATGCGATACTTAAGACCAGGCAGCCAACAGGAAGAGGACCCCCTCCTGGTGTCCCCGTGGAAGCAGTCAGGTCCCAGCAGAAAGTGAGAACCTGCAGAGGCTTCAGCCATAGCTCCCCAACTGGCTGTGTAGTTTTCCACATTGGTGAGGCAACAGAAGGATGGGCTGAAGGAAGAGAGAGGAAGAACCCACCTTTGCAAGAGAAAGGTAAAGCAGGGGGACGTTGACAGACATGGTGTGCTTTTATACCCAATTGAATAGCATGTAAAACACCACAAATTTCATGCTGTACACACAGCGGCATCACTAGAGCTCAGTCCCCGAGCAGGCTGGATATTAAATTGATCAAACTGGTAATGAAAGTGGGAATTACTCCATCTCAGCTGACACAAGGCAGGTGACCTTATTAAAAAATATGCCAGTGTATTTAATGGGGTAGGGCAGTTTCTTGGGGAATTAATGATTAATGTGGCTATAACTCTGGAGATCCCACAGCTAATGCCCCTGGAAAAAGTCTTACTTCCACTATGAGTTGGCCCGGCTGAAATTTTTGAGATGGGACTGTATAAATACAGGGGCATGAATTCAGTCACTGTTTTCTTACAGAGAAGCCAAGTTACTCAAGAACTGCTGCATTGATTAGAGGACATGGTGGCCTCATGCTGGACGTGGCAAGCTGGGTATGTAAGAAACCTCAGAGCCTGCTGAGGGATGGAGTGTGCCTCTCTGTGGTCTGTTCAGGCTAACCACCAGGAGCAACTCGAACTCCCATACTGTTTCGTCATCACTGAAACAACAGAAGCCACTGTCCGAGACACTGACTGCCTGTCATGTCCTGAGCAAGACCTGACTTGGAGAAACCTCAGTATCCACTGACAACCAGCAGCCTGGAGCAGGGCAGCACTTGCAGCTGTCTTGAGCTAAGGATCTAAGAAAAGGATCTAAGAGTGAGAAAAGCAACTGTCTGTGCACCTCTGAGAGGGAGCAGGAACTTAGGAGGGTCATAACATCCCAGCCCAGCATGGTGTCCCCAGCAGGTGCCCGAAGCTGAGGCCTATGGAAGAGCAAAGGAGCAAGGCAAGCAAACGAGGCACTTCTCCTGACACCCTTCCAGCCTCCAACCCTTTGCAGACCGGGGTCTTCCTGAGATGGACGTGGTTGCTGTGTATCCAAGAATGGTCCTCTCTCTCATGAACTTACCCAGCCACTTCTTGAACAGAGACCACAGAGAGATGGAGCAAGCAGAGATTTAGGAGTAAAGCAGCCTGTTTTCTTCTGCTTGCTGTAGGTACAGGGAAAAGAGGCCTTTGCGCACGTTCTTTGCAAATAAAAAGGAGTATAGCAAAAACTAACCTAAACATAGGCTTGAAGTTCAGGCCAAGGAGTGTTATCAGTGTAAGCAACAGGCAAGAAGCTGTAAGTAGTTCCCAAACAGAGATATTGAGCCAAACTGGAAGAAAAGAAACAGACACTTGCAGGATTCTGAGACTGCAGAGTAGAATTGCAGTTCACGGCAGGATTCAGGCATGCTGCAAAAGGAAGGTCCCAGAAAAGACCATGAAATAACCCGTCACAGGACAGAAAACCCACGCCAGGGTACCAGCTGCCAGGTACGTATGGTAACTGGGGAACCCAATAAGAAAACCCTGGCCTGGGAGGGGCAGTTTAGCAGGAAGGGACCAGGCAAGAGGAGGCTGGCTGCAGAAGCTGAGGAATGTGATGTTGTGCAAGGCAGGAGACTTCCAGGAGTTTTCTAGCCTCTTTACAACCTTCCAGCAACCCAATATGGGGAGACTAGATTGTCCCAGCTTCTGTAATGCCATCAGGGTCTGTCTTCGACCTCATGGTGACTGGTGATTGCAGCCACTGCCCTTCCCGTAAGAAAGCCATAAAAAGTTTTTGCGTAAGCAGTAGAACAAGGGACCAAAACAGAAGCATGAGCCTCCACCCAAACCAAAATCAAACAGGAAGGTGCTTGGCAATTTGAAACACCCAGGAGTGGAGTTTGGGGCTTTTGCTGAGCGCCGTTTTGGGTGTGCGTACATCAGCAGCTCTAGAAGATAATCAGGAAAAAAGGCATGGAGATGGATGTGAAAACTTAATAGAGCCTGAAGCAGGGTTGGTTCTGAACAGGGTGATACTGGTTAATTAGCATAGATGGCAAGGATAGGGGAAAAAGACTGTCTTTACAGCAGGACAGTGGCAATTTTAAGTGCAAGTTTGGGTTTTACACAATGTGAGGCAGATGGATCACCAACACAGATGGTTCGCCCAGACTGCTGGTTATACAAAGAGGAGACCTTGGGATAGAGTAAAGCCTCCGGAGGGAAAACAAGGCAATGGAAGCTAATCTTACGCTAAACCTTAAGAAAAACATTCTACTTTGGCCTACAAAAGGCAGCATTTCTGCTGGTGGGAAAAAACCTGGCCCACTCCTTCCCCAGTCTGGCAGCCAGCGTTTGTCACTAGTCACAAGTTACTTCTGACACAAGGCTTGTCATTACTCACTAAGAACCTGGCAGGCTCTAATGGTCATGTCTAACATTATTTCCCGAGCAGACCTGGAGCGCAGCGTGATGGGGACACTTTCAATCCTAAAGCCCTTTGGGAGACTCCGGAGCCCTGCAAACCAGGTGGCATCTCACCACTGCTCACAGCCTGGTGGGGTGGGAAAGAGACTTTTTCAAGGCAAGTCCTGGCTTGGTTCTACCTAAACCTAATAAAAAGCCTGTCCCAGCCAGGAAGACTTTAAGGACAACAGATACCTACCACAGCCCTCTGAAAGAGGATCCTGATAATTCACTGAAAGAGAACTAAGCAAAGAGATGGAACAGGCATCAAGCTAATTTGTGTTCTGATGAGAAAAGACATGAACGGTGAAATACTTGTCAATGGGTAAACAGTTACAGATTTATCATTTATTAAATGATTTTTCTTTATGCTGAGGATGAATCACAAAAGTATCATACAAATGCTTTTCCTTCTAGAGTGGTCCAGGGCTATCCTGAGCTTACCAAAATTGCAATACAGATGGTAAGTAGCAGAGATGGTGAGCATATTTCTAAGTAACGATAAAGTCCTTTTATTAACAGTTCCTAGATGTAATAGGACCCCCAGCCCAGCTACAACAAAGCTAAGAGATACTGTAATACAGACAATCATAGGAAAGAGAGCTGGAAAAGACCTAGAAAATTACCAGGTCTGGACCAGTATGACCTGCAAAACTGCTGAAAAAGCTACACCTAAACCATCAGCGAGAAAATTCCAGCCTCTCCAGACAATCTAATCCACATTTAACTATTTATCACTACAAAGCTTCCCTAATGTCTGATCTTCACCTCTCCTGATGCTATCTAAGATGATTAGTTCTTGTCCTATGCACAGGAGAATCAGCTGCTCCCTTCCTATTTGCATCAGCATTTGTTTCTGGTTTTCCTTTTTTGCATATTTAAAGAATTTCTGCCTATTTCCTTTTTTTAATGACAAAAATAACCATATGTATTTTTCAGTCATCCCTGACAGGTGATGTTTTCTAGATTCCTATGGACTCTCTGCCCATTTCATACCTGGCAACAAATTATATTGCCAGAATAAAGGGCATGATAATGCTAAATGTTTAGTGGAGCCATTAGAAATAAAAGGAGTGATCCATGTAGGTGCTCTCTCTGTGGCATAGCCAGACACCCGAACCAGCAGGCGAGGCTGCGGTTAGCCTTGCTTGGCAGAGCAGGTCAATCCCAACCTGCAGATGGAGTTGCTTTACTCCTCCAGCTGCTAAGGCACCTGTAGCTGGGAACGGGCCCTTGGCCACACAGGGACCGGGCCGCAGGGACACTGCCCTGTCCCGGCACCTCCTTAAGGGTCTGACACAAGCTGCCCCACTTCACTCACTGAGGGGAACACCGTGGGTTCATGTTCATAAAGTTAGCGAGTGCCCAAATGTTTGCAAAGGACAGTGTGAGCTACCTTTGGACATTCCTCCAGTGCAAATAATAGCTGCACGTGTACATTTGTACTTTACTGTACACTAATGTGTACATTAATCTGCAGTAAGAGAACAGATCTCTCTTCGTGCCTCGACTACACCAGTGTCACCTATAAAATCCAGTCATATTTAGCACAAGAAAACCAACTTCACCACCACAACCTGACTGTCCTCTGTTAGGACATGTTTAATTACGTCTTGCTTTCTCTGCGCAGGAGGATAAATGAGCAGGGAAGAGAACGCTGTGCTGTTGCTCCTGAGCAGCTGATGAGGAGTAGTTTGCACAGAGGTGAGTACGTGTCCCTGTTGGAAATTAATTGGAGAAGGGAGAAGTAGAGTGCTCTGCTTTGGACCAGTAGCAAGTCTGACTTGCAAAATGCACTCTGCTAGAGACTAAGCAGCTTCCCTATTCCTGAAACCTTTATATCTAAAAGTCTACCGCAAATTCAGACAAGCAGCAAAGTTCCCACAGTGTAAGAAGCTTTTGAGAGCACGGCAAGACAAAAGCGGATGGGATGGTGTATTGTCTGGCCCCTGCTGTTTGTGCAGACAGATGGGCTCACTAACTGCGTACGATTAGATTAGTCGATGATTTTACTGGACCATGTGAGCTGAGCTAGTGTTTGCCTTGATGTGTCATTTCATCTCTCCTCCCATTTGCTGCGAGTGCTGCTGCGTTTTGACTGTCTGATGTCAGTGCGTCTGCCTGGGAGCTCCCGTTCCAGGTAGGCTTGTATTTTCTTCTTTTTGAATAGCCAGATTATGGCTGGGGGGGGAGGGGAGGGAAGGCCAGGGGTGCGCCGCACAC
>NW_009234778.1:1914-3751 GCF_000690835.1 Fulmarus glacialis | reverse complement strand
TTTCCCTGTGTTACACAGTATGTATATACCTTCCAGCTCAGGAAGGGCATGTGAATAAGGCACGTGTTAGAGGAGGTTGCTTCCAGGCAGGGCTGCTCCAAGAGGAGAGTTTTGGGGAGACTGTGCATATTGCATGGCATCCCAGAGCAGCACAAAACCAAGGCAGATTCATCTTAGTGCAAGAAGGTGTGAGGGAGGAGGAGATCCTTTTCTTGGGCACAAAACAGCGGACTGTGGCTACCTGCATTTCCTATCCAGAAAAACCACACTGAGGAGAAACTGCTTGCTTGCAACGGCCTTGCTGTGATTTTAACAACGGTGCCAATTCAAACTGACAGCTTTGCATGCGAGGGTCACGAAAAGGAATGTCATGATACAGATGGTTTTGTCCTAACAAGAGAATAGAAAATGCCAAGTGACTCCAAATAAACATGAAATATATAGCATTTGTCACTACTGACCGAGGCCAAACAGGAACTCAAAACCAATGTGCAGAGCCTGTGCATCTTGCTTTTCAATTAGCTGACAAGTTAGCTGAAACCAATTACCTATATTGATTAAGGCCAGGAGCAGTTTACTGAGTACTAACTATATTCCTAAGATAATGTCCTCGTTGTCTGGAAAGGTCTGTTCCCATTCATTCACAGGGAGGCCATTTCAATTGCTAATCCTACTGGGGAGTGTGTTTCCACTACAGGAGCCACACCAAAAGCTCCTCTCACACTAAAACGAGAATTGCTACAATGCAGGTCCAGGGAACAAAAAGGAGCTGCACTGCAAGTCTCAGTCAGCAGCAGTTTTAGTGCTACCAGTACAGACCTCTCTTACGCAGCCTATGTTGAATAGCATGGTAAATTTGATCTTCTCTTTTGTCCAGTAACTCTGGTTTTGCACCCAAAATATGCTGAGGTCCAATACAAACCAATAGGGGGAGAAGCCACGGGCATCATGAGGTCTCCTGCCACCTTGCTGCTTTTTCACTGACATCTGCCATCATATGGTTCAGATTTACATCTAGATTTGGCTTCTCCCTGCATCTGAACTTCAGATGAGTCTGTAAAATCTACAACTCACCAATACCTGAGAAAGAGTTTTTCCATTAAGGTGGCTCATGTGATTTGTACTCTATTTCTTTGTTTCCCTGCCTTTTTTTTTTTTTTTTTTTGTGTGATTTCTCCCTATAACCAAGGCATGGATCTCATTCCACAAAGATCAGCACAAGATAGAACTATTAAAAAAAACCCCAAAAAACACAAAGGTTTTGAGAGCTTGGTTTTCCACAGCAATCATTTGCATGCATGCTTTCAGGTTTTTAAACACTAACCATGCCAGAGAATTGAGGAATTAGGATTAAGAAATAGCACCAAGCATGCAGTCTTCTTTCCCTGAAGGCTAGTAGTACCAAAAGATCACGGTTAGTCTGGATGGCTACAAGGGTGTTGCAGCAATGTCTGTGCAAGAAAAAAAAAACAAAACACACCAAGGAAAAGTTAAATCTTGCATTTTGCTCCTATGATGAGCAGGCCTATCTCTTGTTTTCTGCATGTAGCTTACTTGTTTGCTGGGGACCATAATAGTAATGCAAACTTCAACACCTAAGAGAAAATAGTCTCCGTATGCACACACACACACACATATAAATATATATATTTTAAGTTCTTAAAAGTCTTCCTAGCTGTGTACTAGGTTACACAGTGGCTAAAATGGAGTTTTAAAAGCATCTGGACAGACAGTTTCAAAGGCATCTAAATGCCTTGGAGGATCTCAGCCTTTGATACTTCAGAAAAGCTACCTGTGCTCTCTGTCCCCAACTAAGACTTCCCCAAGGAAATCCTGG
>NW_009234778.1:0-1883 GCF_000690835.1 Fulmarus glacialis | reverse complement strand
AATGCTGGCACCTGCCCCCAGTTTTCCTCCTTCCACATTTTCCTAACTCCAGCTGGATGGAGGTCTCATGTTAAGACCATGGCACAGGGCAAGAAATGGTTTTGCAGCCAGCTGGCCCAGTGAGCAGGTGGGAAGACATTGGGGTCAGTTTGGTAGGAAAGTGCAGCTTCTGGGAGGGACCTGCCAGCACCTGAGGTGGCTTGTCTGCATGAGCTGGAAGGTAGGTGGTGGTATTTCTGCTTCTGTAGCACGCTGGACTGCCCAGTCAAAATATTTATTGGTGTAATCTCAGATCATCTGATATTGCCTCAGCATTACTCCATGTTGGAGCAAAATGACATGATGCTGGAAAAAGTGCTCTAAGCGTGCTGTCTCATGGCAGCAGATCCACATGAATAGACTCAGAGTTGGAAGGGGGAGAGTTACCAAGTGTTTCACTTTAGCCATGCCAGGAGCTCTCATTGCACAGTCATGTTGTTATACCAAATGCATGCACGGCTCTTAAAAAGAAGAATGTCTCATCATTCAGGCTCAGAAAGCCTAAGGTTAGCTTAAGTAGTTTAAATAGCAGGTTTTGCTAACCCAGTTGTGATGGATGTAAGCCCAGAGCTCGTCACAACTCATCCATTACTTAGCAGAAACTATTTGGCAGATTTCAAATTTACAAATGAAGAAAACATTGCTGCAAAAACCTGATGGCTCTGATATAACTCTACACAGAGGAAAAAAGACTCTCCTGCTTCTTATACGTGAGCGTTGGTGGTCTTACATGGTAGCACAGTGCGCTGAACAAGCCTTTCATAATTCTGAAGCAGCGATGACTGATACACTTGGGTGGTTCAAAAAAAAATTCCTGTAAGTGAAAAATAGAACGATACAAGAGGTAAATATGAGGTTTTCCTGTCACAAGGTGCATGCACAGGAAGTTTTACAGCTATATGATACATGCAGGGAGAGTGTGGGGGGGAGCAGTTAAGAACATACTCATAAATTCAATTCAGGGACATTGTGGAATATGTAGTGCTGGCTGTTCATTGCCAAGGCAGTAATTATGCAATGTGTCTGTTTAATCTTCAGGTTGCTGTGGAGCAGCTTCCATCTGCAAGTTGTTTGCTGCTTATGCTGCTTCCACATCAACGATGACTACGAAACTATTAATATTGAAAGTAAGGACAGCAGATGCATACTATGCATTAAACAGACGCATGCGTTCTCCAGCAGGAAGCAAGCGCAGCCAGCAAAACAAGCTGTTTGTGGTGTCTGATCTGACCTCTTTGCAATATTTCAAGTGAGACTTTCTCTGAGCAGCAATGAATACACTTAGATATTGCTTCTTCGCTGTCCTGATTCTCAGTGCTTCACTTCCATTTGTTTTCTATGCTGTTAATTTGCATGCAGAAAAATCTCTTAAGAGGCTGAACTTCTCGGCGAGTTCAACTTTAGCAGAAGCCTGTAAAGCACTTATTGAAGGTAAGGCGCCCTTTCTGAAGGAAAACACTTTAAAAACATCATTCAGAGAATCCAGTTGCATGGAGTACATCACGCAGAACCACTACATCACCCGCGCCCTCTCGGCCGAGGAGGCTGCCTTCCCCATCGCCTACATCATGACCCTGCACAAGGAGTTCGAGACCTTTGAGCGGCTCTTCAGGGCAGTGTACATGCCCCAAAACGTCTACTGCGTCCACGTGGACGCCAAGGCGCCGGCCCCCTTCCGGCAGGCGGTGGGGCGCCTGGTGGGCTGCTTCCCCAACGCCTTCCTCGCCTCCCGGGCGGAGCGGGTGGTCTATGGCGGTGCCTCCCGCCTGCGGGCCGACCTCCACTGCATGAGAGACCTGCTGGCCTCGGCCGTGCCCTGGCGCTACCTGCTCAACACCTGCGGC
>NW_009234777.1:9249-22956 GCF_000690835.1 Fulmarus glacialis | reverse complement strand
CACGGGCGGGACGGCGATGGGGTGACTGAGCCCTCGGGGTGAGGGGAGGGCGGATTTCGGTCCGCCTTCTCCACGCACCCCCGGGTTCGGGTCTTCAGGCGCCTCTCTGCAGCTGTCAGGGCTGAAAATTAACCGTAATCGCCTGGCGCCGGGAGCGAAGGCCTGGAGTCATCGCTTACGGGCGATTTAGTGGGGAATAAACCCAGCGCTGTTAAATTTGCTCTTTTAGCTGAGGCGGGGAAGGACGGGAAAGGCAGCATCTCTCATCTCAATTTAGAATTATTATTGGTTTGATCTTTATTAAGGTCCCATCGTAATTCGAAAGTAGTCAAGTTGCCCAGTCCTAAATCTCAGCCCCAAAAGCTAAGACTTTTCAGTTCCACCTCCTCTAAACAGCTCCCCAGCTTGACAGCTTTCTGACAAGGGATATGTTCAGACTGAGCATCATCTGCTGCGGACGGTCTGTCCCGGCTTTGTACCAGGGCCTGATGGATCGAGAATTTCTCCTGGTCTTGGTAGTTGCACTTGCCTCACCGGGTGAAAGACATTTTCTGAGATAAGTAAGTCCAAGTCTTAGCTGGTGACACTTTAAATTGTATTAAAAAGAGATAAGTGTCTCAATATATTCTCTGTAAAGAGCACTGCTCAGCGGGAGATCCCGCTCATCCTGCAGGTAAAGGCTGAGATGATGAACGTGTAGTCTGGCGCCAGGGAAGGCACAAACCGGGATGTCATTGCGCTGCCGGCTGAGGTGCGGAAGCTTATGATAAACTCCTTACCCGGGAGGACAGAAATCGTCTTCTGACAAGGGTAGTTTGAACCAAAAAGAAAGATTCCCCCTCGCCAGCCTCTGACTCAGGTTGTCCCCAAAGCGTATCGTAAAATGCCGCTTCCTCGATACTGAGGTAAACGAAGCCACGTGGCTCCTTCTGCCATCAGCGGCAGGTGGATTTTTCCCTGCCTTCGGAGCAGGAGCTCGCAAATAGTTTTTCGGGCTCCCCTGGGAGCAGCTGACTCCTGACCGGGGCCGTACAGAGCCACGCTCAGCAGTAAGCATCTGATTATTATTTTTTTCCCTTCTCTTTCTGTACGTCCCCAGCTGACCCCCTGAGAAACGAACGGTCGGCCTCTGCCTCCAGCCTCGCCTCCCTGCGCGAGCCCACCTGGCCGCTCGCTGCCTCCGCAGGGGTGTTCCACCTCGCAAAGGGTGCCCGCGCGCCTTGCCTTTGCTTGCCTTCTTTAAGAGAAGGCTTTGGGGTTTATTGCTTTAGAAACCGGTGGTTTGGGAACGTTGTGAGATTACAGGCGCCCCGATCCTGTTAACATTTGCACATGCTCGATGTGATTTTGGCTGCGTGAGTGTTCCTAATGGTATAAGTGAGACGGCTCATTTGAGGAAAACCTTGAGTGTGTTTAAATGCGGCAAGGTTAGTGCCAGAGATACCAGCCCCGTGAGAGAGGAAATGACTTATTCAGGTTATTTGCACTTCCATTTTTTATTTTAATGACCATCAGTACAACACAAACACTGAGCAGACAGCGGGGAAAGATCAGTTTTGATAAGATGCAGTGTTTCTCTGTGGTTTGGGGTGGGACGTCATGTAATGGTTAGCTAATCCTGCTGCTGTATCCTCCAGCAAAACAAAGAATGACGAAGCTTGACGTTCTTGATTGTGCTCGGGAGAACCCAATTCCTCCGTGCTACATTTTTTCTTTCTTTTCTTTTTTCCTTCTAAAGGGGAAGGGGGCAAAAAGTTTTCAGACCTTCTTTACTACATCAGAAGAAAAAAGGAAAACAACAAGATACCACCCCCGTTTCCTGCCCTTTGCATGTTACTCGTAACGTTACAGGTAAGACGTCGGATTTTCTATTTCGCCTTGTTTTGTGCGTTTGAAGTTCTGCTCTTAACGTTGTGTTGACGCAGACCCGTGCGCTATAGTTCC
This sequence comes from Fulmarus glacialis, assembly GCF_000690835.1. Classification (NCBI taxonomy): domain Eukaryota; kingdom Metazoa; phylum Chordata; class Aves; order Procellariiformes; family Procellariidae; genus Fulmarus; species Fulmarus glacialis. The sequence continues at coordinate 21,012 of NW_009234777.1, read as the reverse complement.
TTGATTTTTGCGGGTTTTATTGCTTTCTTCTAAAGACAGGGGAAAGGGGGGAAGAAGCCTTAAGACGTGGCGCTGTTAAGCTGCACCTTGTGAAGTTTTGTGCACCCCTGGTCTCGCCTACCCCAGAGACAGGCAGCCATCCGGCCATTTAGTAATCTCTGCACGACCTCACAAGATTGACAGGCTGTCCTGCAGCTTCAGGTTTAGTAACATATTTTGCCAAGTTTGCACAAAGTCTGTTTGGGCATATGAACATGCGCTATCCTGCAGCGTTCATAAATTTAAAAAAAAAAAACAAGTCCTTCAAAGGCACATGTGCTTTCCTGTGTGCTAGTCCCTTTGATTCTGAGATTTCTCGGAGGAGGCACTATGAGCCTGGGTATTCCTGGCCTGCCTGAAATTGTTTTGATATTTGCAGCACACTGCTTAATCGACACTTCAGATGCCATCCAGCTTGGAAGCTGTTCATGCCACAAGTGGTCTTTAATAACTCATTTACTTTCCTTTTTTTTTCTTTTTTTTTTTTCTTTTTGGGAGAGTTTACGTCTAATTTTGGATCATTCCGAATTTTTACCATATATGGTCAGGGCTCCTTTTCAAACTTTGCCAAAATGAAATGTGATGATTATAGAAAAATGAATTATGGAAGGGAAAGTAGGAGAGCTAGTTTGTTAATCCCCATTGTTCATGAGTTGTCTTTTGCTGTATGCAATATCTCAAACCACACAAACGTCAGCTTCTTTTGCCAGGCAGTCACTTGTGCCCAGCGGATGGTCTGATAAGCTGGTGTTTAGAACCGGATTCTGTTCTTTTTCTTACACCGGCCTGTTGTATGTTTGCTGCCGTGTGTCAGAAACGCCACATAGGATGAATATCTTGGGTTTAACGATGTACTTAAGATGCCTTGAGGTCAAACGTGTGCTGGTCAGCTTTTGAAAAGTCTCTGAGGAGGATTTAGGTCCCAGCGTCTCCTTCCTGGTTCCTGTTCTACAACGGAGGGATAACAATATTACTTTCCCCTTTGCAAAGTGCCTAGAAGGTACAAGTGCTAAGTATTTTAATCCATTATGCAATCAGTTGTCTATTTTTAGTACCTGAACCGTTTTTAATGTTCTTTTTACAGTGCAAATGTGCTTTTATTGAGGCTGACAGAACAAACTGTTTCGAGCACTTAAGCCACAGGGAATGGGGAATGGGGATCTATCGGGGACTGTTTTAACATAACTCTTGTGAAAGGTGGTGTACAGCACATAAAGATCAGAGGACTGCTGCGAGGTGCTTGTAAATTAAATGGTGAGAGACTTCTCTAAAAATCCCAGTATTTCAAACTGCATGAAAGTAGGTGAAAAATGTTTTAAAGGCAAACGATAGGCTAGCTCTGTTAACGATGGTGTTTTTTCCCCCTTTCCAGTAGGGTTGTGCACCTGCAACTGGGACAGCCATGGAGAAGAGTGGGAACATTCAGCTGGAGATTCCTGACTTCAGTAACTCTGTCCTGAGCCACCTGAATCAGTTACGCATGCAGGGTCGCCTGTGTGACATCGTGGTCAACGTGCAGGGGCAAGCTTTCCGCGCTCACAAGGTCGTGCTGGCTGCCAGCTCGCCCTACTTCCGTGACCACATGTCCTTGAACGAAATGAGCACCGTTTCCATTTCTGTCATCAAGAACCCTTCCGTTTTCGAGCAGCTCCTTTCCTTTTGTTACACCGGTAGGATATGTCTGCAGCTGGCTGACATCATCAGTTACCTAACAGCCGCCAGTTTCTTGCAGATGCAGCACATCATAGACAAATGCACGCAGATTCTTGAGGGAATTCATTTCAAAATTAACGTGGCAGAGGTGGAAGCAGAATTGAGCCAGACCCGGACAAAGCATCAGGAGAGACCACCGGAGTCTCACCGGGTGACGCCAAATCTAAACCGTTCTCTGAGCCCGCGTCACAACACCCCGAAGGGGAGTCGCCTGGGCCAGGTTAGCACGGTGCTGGATATTCGGGAGCTCAGCCCGCCCGAGGAGTCCACCAGCCCCCAGATAATTGAGCAGAGTTCGGACGTGGAAAGCAGGGAGCCCATACTACGGATTAACAGAGCGGGACAGTGGTACGTTGAGACGGGAATGGGAGACCACGGGGGACGGAATGACGACGACCTCCGGGTGCTGGGAGGAGTACGCATTAAAACGGAGAACCTGGAGGAGTGGCTCGGGGCAGAGCATCAGCCGTCGGGAGAAGATGGGAGCAGCGCGGAGGAGGTCACTGCTATGGTGATCGACACCACGGGCCACGGATCGATGGGCCAAGAGGCTTACGTGTTAGGGTCCTCCGGGGCCAAAGTGGTCAGGCCAACCAGCAGTGAGATTGACAGGTGAGTTTTCTTTAACTTAATTACTGACCTTGGCTGTAAGAGGAGATTGTGCAAGATTTTCACTTGGCTGGGTTGGTCGCTTTGGAACGTTTCCCCCTGGTATTTCCTGTGGCTATTAAGCATAAGCGCTGAAGGAAGTTTTTCATGGTGTTAGAAAGTGTATCCAGTTTGGGTTATAGTATTTTGGCTGGGTAGTGATCAGACCAGGATCTCCAGGTACAGGAGGCTAGCTTGGGAAATTAATTATTATCACTTAGAGATGTATAGGTTGGAATCTGCCTCTTGGTGTATAGCTGAGGTGGGGTTTTTGTCTAAAGAAGATACTGCAGTTCAGTCTCAGTAGATATCGTGCTCAGCATCGGAATTAACGAGGTCACATACAATATGTGTTACGCAAAGTGTCATTGCAATGATGCCTTCTGGCCTGAAAATCTGGGGGTGGTTCTGTTTGAGAAACAAGCCGGTCACCAGCTGTAGGTCAAGAAGAAATTTTCTTCCCGGTGGTCTGGGACAGCAGTGGGTCATGGGTTTACATCTTCTGAAGCAGTTGAAGTGGGGAGCCTCTCGACCTCCGCTGTTGTTTTGATTTATATGGAAGAGCAGAAAGCCTGTATTGAAAATAGGTGGTGAAATCTGCTGTGTTTTGATTCTCCATCCATCTGCTTCTCCTCCATTCCAGCATTTGTTTTCTTGCCATTAGCTCAGACCGAAGAACGGATCTCGTAAAGGACAGATCTGTTATGTTTGGGGGGGTTGTATTCATGGGGTTTCCCTTCACATCTGCCTCTCTTTTCTTCTAGCTCAATCCCTCTGGTCCCCTGGGGGAACAGCTACCTGGAAGCAGTGGATATTCCGTCACTTGTCGCTTAATAAATCAATCGGTGGGAATGATCTTGAGCTGGCCCTTGGGAGAGGGAGCCTTTCCTAGTTCCTTAACTTTTTTCCACGGATCAGCTAGCCTCGAGCACCTCTTTTTGCACAGCACTCAATATCCACAGTGTCCTACTCGGAGTCCATCACATCACTTTTGTTTCACACTTGAAAGGGGGAGGAGGGTGAGGGTGGTGAATGAGAGGTGCCCTTAGAGAAATGGTTTCTTCTCCTTTTGTACAGTTCCTGAGTTACTGGGCCCATGTCGGTTTACTTGCGATAGCAACCGAGAAGCTCTCTGTTACTGAACTGGAAGCCAAATGACTCAGTTTTATTTTTCAGATGTTAAGACTGAAACCACAGACCAGTATGACTTGGTTTTTCCTTTATACTTGCGCTGTTCCGCCTCCCGTGTGTTAGCTGGTGAGGATGAAGAGATGCTATACAGGTGCCTCTATTGCTCACCCGTTGTTCTAAACAGCGTAGTGACCTGATGCCCATTAAAAACTCCGTTTACACTCTTCCCCCACCCCACAGATTTAGCCCTTCTGGGAGCATGGTTGCTGTGACTGAGCGGTACAGATCAAAAAGCGAGTCTCCCGGGCGGATGGATGAGCCCAAGCAGCCCAGTTCCCAGGTAGGCAGATCAAGCAGTTTGCAAGTAAATGTTGGCATTGAAGGTGAAGGGGACTGTGTGGTGATGAAGTATGCAATATTTTATATTTGCAAGCAATACTGTTTGTGAAACAAAGACCTTTTACTGTTGCAAAGGGTTTAGTTGCTCCCACTGAGAACGTATGCTGTCGGTATATGATTTAAAACTGATTTTGGCTGTCGTCTGGGATTTCGGCCAGATACCTGGAAAACATGAGGAGTTTATCTCGTTATCTGAAGGCATAAATATCAACCCTTTTTCTGGGCAGGCCACCAACTCCTAAGGAGAAGCCCCATTTGCCTGGAGAGTTGAATCTGCCCTAAAACACTGACAGCAAATGCCTGAGCTGAGGGAGGAGGTGTTAGTTGGCTTCTGTGGAAGACTGAGGGGTGACAACAGCTGAACCTTTCCACGCGAGTGCCAATACCATTCCAAAAAGCCCTCCAGGCACTACACCAGTAAACCTCTAGGGTGGAGTGTCAAAGGGCTGTGGATTTGTACAGAGGTCTCTGTCTCGTCCCCAAGGGACTGTGTTGCATAGCAGAATTTGCAACATAAAGTAGCTCCGACTCCTCTGCTTTCTTGGGGTATGGGCACAGTTTTGGGGCAGGAGGGAGAGATTACGCAGAAATACGGGAGGGCAATGGGCTATAGGGTGCAGCAAGGTGGGGCACGGTGGTAATACCTGTGCCTAATCGTTTTGATCTGATTTTTTTGTTGCATACAGTCAGTATCGCAGTGGCACTATAATGCAAATGTATCGCCCAGCACTGTGTAGAATGACTCTTGTGTGCCTGGCAGATAAATAATGTGTCAGTTTGTAATCAAATGACTTTGCTGGAGGCAGGTGAGGAGGACTGCTTTGCCCTTGAGTAAGACCAAGTGAAGCAAGGGGAAAAAAATCACGATTGCTGTCTGGTGACTCTGTAATACACTGCCATAAAACAAAAGATATCTTTTTGTTCCTATTTTGCCAAAGCTTTATTTTGTGTCCTCAGAATACATCTAGAAAATTTCAGGTCAAACTAACCCTCCAGGGCAAATGCGACATACAAAGCAATTTTAGTTCTACGTACAGAAAAGCTGCTATTATTTCTCCATCGTGAGATGGCCTCAAACGTAAAACCGTAGGCTACCACGTACACAGGGAAGTATCATCACCTTCCGCTCTTCTGGTATTGTCATATCGATGCTAAAAATATTCTGCCCGTGATCCCTGCTTAGTGGCAGTGGTAGAGTGGAAAGAAAGTACCATCGCTTTGTGCATCTCCTTTAGTCCTGAGCAGCTTACCAGTGCTCGTACAGCCGGATTCAACGGCATCTGGCACAGTTAGGCTGCTGCTTGCACGGGCACAGCCCTGGTTGCCGAAGGAGAGGCCCTCCTGCCGTTACGCTAGTTGCTTGTCTGCGTTTGGCATCATCGGGAAACGGCGTTAAGAATTGGGAGTACAGATACTGCATCCTCCATCACGGAGGCATTCAGGAGACTGTTTGTGCTCGTTCTGAATATGATAGCCAGAAGCGGCTGTCATAGAGCCTGAGCTTGCAGTTCAGGGTTACCCTTGGCTGTTTGTCTTTCTGGCTTCAGAAAATAACGAGGAGCCAGCTAGTCCTTGCTGTGTGACTCGGGCCAGGTGCTAGCTGGCTGTGTTGCAGATCCTCCCCTGCAATGCCGCAGGGCTGGGATGGGTTACACAGACATTTAGGCAAACATGATTCGTTATAAAATGAATCCTGAATGACACCTGAATAAATACCTGTGTAAAGTGACACCCGAAGAGTTTCAGACACAATTTGTAGTTTATTCCACCTTTGTTTTACTGCAAGCTCATCAATTGGCTTTTTTTTTTTAACCTTTAGTAAGTGAAACAGAACATGGTTTTCATCAAACTGGCCCAAGTTTTAAAAAAAGTAACACGTATTGACACGTTTGATCCACAACTCAATCGGTGGCTAAGCGCCCTCCTGACAAGGGCTGTCTTTTCTTCCCCGGATCTAGCAAATGACTTGGCAGAAGAGGCCGCCATCGCAGAGGTTTCTAATTGATTGCTCATTTGTCTTCAGCCCCAAGGCTCCGGTTAAGCACTTAAATGTGTGCTTGAGGTTGAAGACATTAGTGCTGGTGATTTCGAGGTTTGGCACATGCTTCTGTGCTTTACTGGCTGGACTGGGGCCTGATCTTCTTTCCTGCAGTTCGTTTCAGGCTGCTTGTTACTTAAATCTCTGTTGCTTCCTTTGCAGGGGGAGGAATCGGCCATTCTTGGAGTGAGCGGTTATGTGGAATATCTCCGGGAGCAGGAGGTTTCAGAGCGCTGGTTCCGGTACAACCCACGGCTCACTTGTATTTACTGCGCCAAATCCTTCAACCAGAAAGGCAGCCTGGACCGGCACATGCGTCTCCACATGGGCATCACTCCTTTTGTCTGCCGCATGTGCGGGAAGAAGTACACCCGCAAGGATCAGCTGGAGTATCACATCCGCAAGCACACAGGCAACAAGCCCTTTCATTGCCACGTCTGCGGCAAAAGCTTCCCTTTCCAGGCCATCCTCAACCAGCACTTTCGCAAGAACCACCCTGGCTGTATGCCTCTGGAGGGGCCTCACAGCATCTCTCCCGAGACCACCGTCACATCTCGGGGCCAGGCGGAGGAAGAATCTCCTCCGCAGGAGGAGGCTGTCGCTGTGGTGGAGACGGCACAGGGATCTGTGTCCACGACTGGGCCAGATTGAAACACGGCTGCAGAGTCTGGGGAGAAAGGACCGTCTTCCCGTTTTTGGCTCTAAAGAGTCAGCACCAACCTGGCAGGCTGGTACTGTAATTAGTGCAATGCCACCACTGGACAGTAAGAAGCTCCCAAGATGTTGCCAAAATAGAAAAATCTTTCTCTCTCTCTCTCTCTTTCTCTCTCTCACACACCCACACACACACACGTAGAGTGTTAAACGTTTTTCTCCCTTATTCCTCCTCCTCTTGGAGAAAAACAAAACAACTGTGTCAATCAACTTCTTATTCAGGGATCGACAGGATTTTAAATTTTTTTAATGTTCCGTAGTGATCTGGGACGAGCAGTCATTTGTATTTCTCGACAGCGTTTTGGCCCAGCGGCTAGGTCCCGCCGGCCGTCAGCCGTGCAGACCCGGTGAGCCTAGCGTGCAGGGCTGCTCCTCGCCATATCTGCTGGTCCAGCTCAAGGGGAAAGCAGGGGCGAGGTGCCGTTGCCTTCCTCCATTCCCCAGGTAGTTGCCACGTTAAAGAAAACAAAAAGACTGTCCTGGTGGAACCTGCCTTGCCCGAGTGTATTTATCCCTGTCTTATTTTTGGTGTGTCTCTTTTTACCTTTTTACTTAAACTGTTATTTTAGGGCTTTTGGCTTGCCCCTTCCAGGCGTGCGGCCTCAACGCCCCTTGTTAAAAGCGGGCACGGCTGTAAAGCGGTATTCTAGAGGCCGGCAAAGTTTGAAGCGCTTCGGCTACTGAAAGTGAAATTTAGCAGCTGTGAGGTTTGCATTAGACGCTGACGCGTTGGGAGAAGTGTTGGAGGGGTCTTTCGGAGGAGGTTGTCCTTTGCTGTTGCTGATCTGGAGAGTTCAGAGCACTCTGACGTCCTGGCCGGTGCGCTGGCGTGCTTCAGGTGTTGCTGAGCGTTAGGAAGAGTTTTTCTGGACTGGCTGAATTGTGGAGTTAGAGGCTGGCTACCAAAGTCGTCCTTCACCCCTACTCCTCCCTCGATCTTTTATAACAGCAATATGGTATACTGAAATACTATCGTCCTAGCCGAGCAATTGTGGGTGGTTGCTTTTAAACGTGTTTCTACAAACTAGTTTGATAACTTTTTTATCAATGAAATGCAAAAAGAAAAGAAAACCCTACTTTATTTCCTCGTAACGGTTCAGGAAACTTAAAAGTGAATGGTTCTAGAGCAATCACAATTCTGTCCCCTTGCATGGACTTAAACTTTTGTATTCTAAGCAGCTCTGATGTTTAGAGCAAGTTAAGCAAACCTGGAGAGACATGCCTGCGTTGTGTATTGTAGGTGTTTGCACGTGCTTACGTGTTTCATAAACAGAAAAGCATGGGACAGGTAGATAAGTGCAAATATCTTGACATCTTTTGAAGAAGTCTTTTAAAAAATATGCAATACTTTAAGAGTTTTCTCTGGTTCTGATGCCGAGTTGTTCATGGTGGAGGGGGAAAATGAACGACAGGTTGCGCAGATTGGGTTTGGGAGAGGACGTTTGGTTGAAGGAGTTCTCTTGAGGATGTATGACGTGTATAATAAGGCAGGATGAAGTTCTGATCCTTAAGGTGATGGGAGGAACAATGAGACATTGAAGAAGGGATACACTTCATCTTGCCTTGGGAAAGCAAGCCGGGCAAGTTAGAGCGTGGGCTTGGCGGGCAGGAGACTTACCTAGTAAAAATAAAGCTTGCCCCGCAGTCTGACTGCACAATTTTGGGCACATGGAAACGTCTCCAGCCCTCGCTTTCCCCACCTGCAAATTGGGACTCGGAATCATTTTCCTGCCCCTTTAGAGGGAAGAATTTGGAGAAGGGTGATGTATTCTTGCCTCGCTTTATGTATTTTTCTCTTTTGTAAGTGAGGGGTCTCACTGTTCCTCCCATGTCTCTCTCAAAAAGCAGACGCGGCTCTAATGTTTTTTTTTTTGTGTGTGGGGAAGGGAAGGGCTTGGTGCCGGGATCACATGTAACAGGGATGTGCTCTAAGAGAGGAACCTTTGCAGGTGTTCTGAGCCGGGCACCTGCAAAGTACAATTTCATTGACCATTTCAAACAGGAAAACTGATATTTCACCTCCGTTTTCCTTCTGTCCCTTCTTCCTCCTCTCCTGTCAAGTGCATCGTCACACAGCGAATGATTTTCTAAGCGGCCACCTGAGGGACCAGACCCATTGGGTTTCCTGTCGAAGGTCAAACAGGATTGTACCGAAACAGTAAGGTTGCCAGAGAGCAGTTGCAGAAGATGAGAGATAAGAGGGTGGCTAAGGTAGGTTTCGTTGCAATCGAGGTGTGGGGAGGAGCGGAGATGTGCAGAGTATGCTGCTTTAGTCATAGCTTTTGAAGTTACCAAAAATCAAAAAGAAAAAAGTTAAAAACTTTGAAATCCTATCCTGTTCACACTAGAGAGCATCAAAAGTTACTTTTAGTTGCTTAGAAGATTTTTAAGTGTTTTAAAATAGAACTTTTAAAAGAATACTACCAAACTATAAAAACATAAAATTATTTATATACATATATTATATATAAATATAGTGGGAAAGTTTCCCTGCTAAGCTTGCTGTGAAGAGAAGGGTGAAGGTGCAGTAACTGCTATGCAAGCAACATTTTTCTGAAACAGATGGCAACCGATCCATCAAAGCGTAGTGATGAAGGGCTGACATAAAATGGTGAATGCCTTTATTCGTATGGCATAGCTGTGAGTTTCTTGAGCAGGTTTTTGTTTTACTGTATCGATACTGTGAACGGAGGAGCATCCTAACAGTCCAGGATGCCAGCGGTGCGTCCTGTTTTGCTGATTCACTACTTTCAATTGGCCTGGTGAAAACCGTGAAATTGGTCCTTCACATTGTACTAGGCTAGTCTGAAAACAAAGCTTGTGAAAGGTTTTATTTTTTCCTCTTTTATGTCTTTTTTTTTTTTTTTTTCAGAGGTTGCCACTGTATAAACGATCATTTCTGATTGCATGCAAAAGAGCCAATATTCTTGCCCGGGCCTCGCTGAGGTGAAGTTTATAGCTTGTAGCTAGAGTCAGTATAAGGTATGGTAGTGGGAATCATTTTAATATTATTTCTGTACATTTAATGGATGTGTATGTGTATGTTTGTGTAGGAATCATGGTGTCTCTGATGTTTTCTCGAACAGCGCTGAAAGCAGTTTAGGCCCATCCGCACTAGAAGATGGAACCAGTTCAGAGGAATCGTTTATTAAACTTTTCTTTCAGTGGTTGACTTCCTCAGTGCAGATAAGGCCAAGGTTCGAGAAAAAAGGGGTTGGAGGTCGTAGATGGTATGGAAAAACCTCATGTGAATTTTCCAGCAGTGGTGTAGCTACCTGGAGCTGCTTTCCATAACAGAATGATACCATCTTTCATTGCCTCTCCATTGGCAAACCGTGTAGCTCTTTACGGTTGCACCGAAGCTGTGGAGAATCAGATGCCAACTTTCCAAGTGCCAATGCTTCTGTGATGGGTTGAGGCACGGCTTTGCATTTCCACATCTAGCTGCAGCTTTTTCCCCTCTGCCAAAACTGTGATTTCAACTGTGATTTAAGGAGGATGTGAAGAGAACTCTGTCATATTTTAATACCTCTGTACGTAACATTTCTGTCCGCTTCAGATTTAGGGCTTACTAACTCGTTTGCTTGCCTCAGGCAACAGGGGGAACACACTCTATTTCTGCAGTTTTCTTTCTCGGAGGGGGAACACATTTCTTAGTTCTTTGCTGCGGCAGAGAAACCTTCCAAATGTGAAGTGTTGCGGTTATCTCCTTGAGCCTGCAGAAAGCCCCGGTGCCAAGTCACAGCAGAGTGACGTGACGGTTGCCGTGGCCGTTCCCTGCTGCTGCCAGGTTCCCTGTGAATAGCTGTGAAAATAACAAGAGTTGTGTTAATACTGTGCTGCTGCTTTGGGGAAAAGCTAAACCTCTTCCTCGTGGGAGGATGACCCATGTGAAGCTGGGGAAGGGAAAAAGCAGAAGGTCTTTTTGCTCTCTTGCCATGGGAGTATGTGAAAGCAAACCGTGCTTCTTATTTTCAGCAGCTAGAGAGGGATGAATGAGGAGGCTTTACGAAATGCGAATTTATAACAGGAGGCTGAGAACACACTTAGAGCCGCTTAATAAGATCCAGGGATATCAGCCTGGTAAGAGTCAGAGCAGCCGATGCAGGTGGGCAATCCCTCGCTTGTCCTCCCAGCATTGTCCAGCCACCGGGTTCAGTCCTTTGACTTACCTACATCTTCTTTACAATATTTTCAAGCTGTGATCTGTGTAATTTAACTTTCAGAAGTTTGGGTGGCTGAAGGGCAGGAAGAATAGAAAGCGTTTTGTGTCTCTGCTGCTGTTTTAAATCCAGCCGAGGTCAGTAGCGACTGACCCTGTTCCCATCCGACAGCTATTCAGAGCTGGAATTGCATTTGGAACAAACTGCGATCTTGCTGAAAAGCGTAGTGGGGCAGGCTTGATGGGGAGGGCACGGAGCCAGGATTTCAGCCCTCTGCGAGATCAAAGTTGAAATATATTGAGAGGACAGATCTCCCTGCTTGTCCTGCTCTTGTTTTGTGACAGCTAGGTGACTTTGTTTTCCAGGGCAGGCTGTCCCACGCCTCTACGCAGTAATAATTTCACTTAAAAGTGCGATGCCCGGTTCGATAAATGATTCTAAGCAGTCCGGTCTTCGAGCAGAGTCCTTTTGCCACCTTTGGGTAGTTCAACCCTAACGATGCATTTGCAAGAGCAGAGTTGTAGCTTTTATTTGCTGCTGACTTCATCTCTCCTGCAGAACCCAATGTGTAAATAGAAAGACAGCTGAAAAGGTGCAGTTTATTTGGGTGGAAGGTAGCTTGTGAGGTAGACCGAGTCATGCATCTTTAAAACCAACAAAAATTAGCACCCCTTAAACTTATTATTTAAACTTTATAAAATTCTCCTCTTTGATCCATGACATGCCTGCCAGTTTGGCCGTACCAGCACCCAAGCGTTTCTGCAGATTAGTGACACCAAATGCTGTTCTTGCTCTACCGGAAATATTTTGGGGATGGGAGAAGTCAAGGAGCTGTAATTCAGGAAACTTCTAATTTTGGTCAAGGTTTGGGCTCCTGGGAGCTGAGCCTGTAGCCAGGACTGCAGTCAGAAAGTCTGG
>NW_009234777.1:0-9218 GCF_000690835.1 Fulmarus glacialis | reverse complement strand
TGGAGCTGCCGCTGACCGCCAGCGTAGCCTCGTCTGGCGATAACGATATTCTCAGAGATGAGCATTACTCCTGTCATGAGGTGAGATCCATGCACAGAGCTTTGACATCTTCAGTGGAAGGTCCTAAAGAGGAGCTAAGTATCTTTATTTTAATCATTGTCATTCAAAGGATATTTTAATATAAAAATACATACATATATATGTATGTACATTTTTTTATATATATATTTGTAACCAAATAAAAGCTAGAACTATGCAAACACTACTGGCTGCTGCTTGAAACTAATGTCTACCAGAACATTTTGGAATAGAGTAGATTTGTTGGTTTTTTTGTTTTTAAATAAAATGCAGCAGACCAAAGTTTTGCTGCAGTTAGTCTTACTAGAAGCTTAGGTTATTCCTAATCTGGAACTCACTCAAGTGGGTTGTAAAATTATCTGAAGAGCCCTACCATCTCTAAAATATTTCCATCTGCTGAAAGGCTTTCTTTTGCAAAACATAGGAAAACGCAGAGGCTGGGACTAGAAGAGACTGAATGTGATGTTTGGGGTGATAGTTAGAAGTAGAATCAAGGAAGGACTGGGAGCATTTTCTTTTGGACGAAGGATTGAGTTGGCTTCAAGGAATCTTCCTACTTGCGAAAATGTCCGTCGCTGAGGTGGAGGCAGTGATCGAAGCATCACCGGGCTGAATTCCGGTGGAGGTATCGGAAATCTTCCCGCTGAATCTGATGGTACCGGAGTTTAGTCTGCTGGGAGAAATTTCACGTGGTTTCTACCATTTCTTTGTGTCAGATCCGATCTTTGCTTTTAGGATTAACTGAAATATATCCAACTGTAATCTTCAGTGACCTTTGACTCTTTATTCCTGAGGACTGTAGAAAATTCAGGTTTCCTATAACATTATCCTCATCCCAACTGTGAACAAGTTACTACTGCTTCTTATAATTTATTGTCTTTCTGTTCCTGAACGTCTGTGTGATCCAGCTGTTCACCAGCACCACCTTCCAGTGCTTCATTAGCTTTTATGCACAGGGAATTGTTGCAATGGATAAGTTGACCACGCTAGTTGGAAGAGTAGAAGTCTTTGGAGAATGACTTTTGCTTCCTCTAGCTGTCATTAGGGAGTGCACACACACATACCTGTATATACATATATATGTATACATATATGAAGTGTTTCAATATAAACTCATTTAGCATTATTCTTATTTAATTTATATTTTAATCCAGTTGTAAACCAAAGTATTACAGCTTGTGAAATGATGCGTCTCGGAAATAGGAGGAACCTTTTTAAGTGAGAGCTCTGAAAGATCTTTGCTGACAAAAATGCAGATACGAATAAAACTTAACAACTTGTGCTGGCGAATTCTAGAGATTTGCCGCCTCAGAAGGATTTAAGACTTACTTGCTGGGTCAAGTCTGCTGGTGGGGAAGCAGTATGCGTTACCATTTTAAAACACTGTTGATTTTTTTTTTCCTTATCCAGTATAACTTCGTATTGGAGGAATTGCTGCAAGAGCAGTATGGCAGGGCGTCTGATGGAGATGAGGCGCGTGGTTAAAGCTGAGAGGGCGATGTCAGGTAGCGCTGGTGTCTTCTGATGTCTTCACCTCTGGATTGAGGTGTGCTGTTTGGCTCTGGGCATCTCGGTACCGCCTTGTCGAACGACCCTGCAGGGAGCTGTTGGGTTGAATGAGCGCTTTAAAAGCGTGACTCAGCAGCGTTTCTGCTGCTGGATTTTTCCAGCAGAATCACTTCAGAGTCTCTGCCACCCTGCTATGCTTGCTGGTCACAAAACCTGGGGCTTCTGCCCTGCCTCTTGAATTGGGATGCTTTAAGGAAGCGTGAGGACTTGCCTACCAGAATGCCTCGAGGAAATCCTCTGCAAGGGAAAATGAGGCAGGAATTTAGGCACGGATTTGCTGTATATGCTGTAACGTGGGTCTAAAGTGATTCCCTATTGTCCTCTGCCTGACCCCTTCCTTATAGATGCAGGGTTTGGATGAATTTTTGTCAACAGGCGTATAAAAGACGGGACAGGCTGTCTCAGTGCTGGCACTGTTCTGCCGGTGTCCCTTTTGGCTTGCTGTGCTATCTAATAAGGGTTGGAGCTGAGAGGTGTTTACTGAGACGGAGTACAACTGCCACCGGACCCGGTGCTCCTGGGCTTTGGCTCATCTGTGCTGTCGGATTAAAGCAACCCACGAGGGGGGTTCAGGGCCTTCTGAAGGCTTGGAAATTGCAATGTTTTTCATGGTACTTAACGGTTTTGTAGGAAAACAAGTATGTTCTGGCAAGCCTAGAAATAAAAAGGGAGAAGACAGCAAATCAGCCTGCAGTCTGGCACAACTGGGAGCTGGAGAGAGAAGGCCACAAAAACAACCACAACAACTGTATTTAGTATCTAATTTACAGTTTTAGAAAACAGGCCTTTTTTTACTGATGTCTAGAGGTGGTTGGGGTTTTTTTAGTAACTTCCGTGGAGATGCATGTTCTGCTGTCCCCAACGGAAAGAAAAAAATGGGTTCAAAGATAAAATCTTGCTGATTCTTCTGTGCCGGGGAGTAATTGCCTTTCCAGGGAATTAGCAAACGCTATGAAAAAATTCACCTCTAACCACTTCCCACAGGCTTGGCAGTGGAGGCTTCCTCTTGCTCTTCTGCTCAGCCCGCACGCTAGAGTCTCTTTTTATAGAGGGTTTCCCTGCGTCCCTTCTATTGAGCAGGGTGACGGTCCACCTACCTTTCTTGATTAAGTTCGTTGAATACTCCCCAGCAGGATTAGTGCGTACTCACAGCTCATGGCGTATCAAGCACTCTGCCAGCTACACGCAGTACAATTTTTAGCTACTAGATCTGGCGAATATAAAAAGACCGTAAGCTAATCTATTTCTAATTGTAGTCGCCAGGTACTGCGGGTTGAGTACAAGACCCCTTCTGTGCCGCTTGCTGAACCAGTGCGTAGGAACATCATCCGTCACATCAAATTCCTTTTGATGGAGGCGTTCTGTAAGCAACCTCAGGGCGAAGGTGCTTCTTAGTGCCGCTGTCAGGAGAAACTGGTCTGATGCCAGTAGCAGGTCCCGTCTGGCTGCTGCGTCAAATAGCAGCTGCTCTGATAAACCAGGCAAAAGAAAAAGGGAAAGCAGGCTCGGGAGAAGAGAGGTCCCTTTGACCAAACACTGGCTGCTAATTGGGCAGAAAATAATTATTTGATTGAGACGGTGGTCTGTATGTGGAATTTCTGTCATTTTTTGTTCAAATAACTTTTAATAACATATACGTTTGTTTTTTTTTTTTGCAAAAAGGTAGCCCTTTCCACTGAAAATTTCCCAAGTTGATTATTAAGTAGCACCGGTGTCAGTATGCTGCATCCAGTGACTCCTCGGTGTTCGGTGGGTGGGCGACGATAGTAAGCCGGAGGCTTTGGGTGAGGGGGTTGTGAACGCCTGCTGCTGGCTGGCTTTCCCTATAACCATTGTGGCTTTGGGACACAGACCAAAAATGATTCTTTTTGTTTTAAAGCTTTAATTCTTTTCATGGAAATGTTGAAAAATCTCAGCTCCCTCCCCAATTATTTTTATGTTCTCTTTAGTTAAATTCTCATCCAGCATCAGTTTGTGGTCTAAGAATAATTTGCGTAACATCCATGAATAGGACTTCGTAGGACTTTGCAGATCACAGAAGGTTTAAAACCTGTGGCCGTAGGAGGTGACGTTTGTAACACGGTTTTTATGCTGCCGTAGAGGTTGGGAGGGACGAGGAAGGGTCTTTGCGGAGAGCCGGTCTCTGTCGCAGTGCGGATCGAGTCACTGGGCACCGGTGCCTGCTTGCAGGGGTCTTCGAGGTTAGAGGTGCAGATGGGATTTTCTTCAGAGATTTTCCTCGTGACTTCCCATTGCGTGAGTACTTCAGCTCCTCGCTTCGGTAGCGAACAACAGACTCTGCTGCCTTCAGCGTCAGGAACGCGGTCGGCATTGAGGCTGTGTGTCGGGAGCCTGGGGGGGGAGTCTTAGGAGGGGAATTGTGCATCTTCGGAACCAAAAAGTTGAACTTGTCAAAAGCTTTTGTGAACGAGGAGTTAAACCTGCTTTTGGCAGGATGGTGGAGTAGGCCTGGGGGGTTTTGGCTGTTAACGTATATTCAGATCCTTGTTTTTGCAGGGTGAGATGGGCCATTTCAAAAATCTGGGCAAGGAAAAGTGGTAGCGTTTGAACCCCGTGTTCTCATTCCAGGTTTCCAGCGAGAACCGCATCAGGTATGTCGATGCCATCGATGGGGCGGCGGGGGAGCTGCGCAGCATTGTGTTACGTGGCTGGGAGCGTGTATGTGTTACACCGGGGGGTGCTGGGTGCCCCATGCTAGAGATGACCCAGGTAAATGGGCACCTTTCGGGACCAACAGGATGGTGAAGTGTTCCCAAAAAGCGGTCTGAGCTGTGCCCGTCAAGCTTGCAGGGTAGTAGTTTTCTGATGAGCTGGTGAGTAGCGTTGGGAGAGGAGCGGGAAACATTTCACCGTAAACTCCTTGCACAGTGCTTCTGCAAGGCCGCGGGGCTGTGTTGTACCAGCACAGCCCTGCACGAGCCCCCCTGCTCG
This sequence comes from Fulmarus glacialis, assembly GCF_000690835.1. Classification (NCBI taxonomy): domain Eukaryota; kingdom Metazoa; phylum Chordata; class Aves; order Procellariiformes; family Procellariidae; genus Fulmarus; species Fulmarus glacialis. The sequence continues at coordinate 4,619 of NW_009234777.1, read as the reverse complement.
TCCCCTGCTGCTACGCGCCGCATCGGTGGAGCAGGCCAAGCGGAAACTGTCTCCCTGGAAATAAGAGGGTGTTTCCCTGCAGAACGTGGCGCAGGGAGGAAGGGAGGGAGCTGTGGGATTGTGCCCCAGCTAGAGCCCAGGCCTTTTAGCCCTGGGCACAGAGAGCTTAAGACCTATTGCCTGTCACCCAGGGAAGGGGCTCGGGTGGGTGGTTTTCTTCTTTGCTAGAGGGAAGCTATTGTGTCTGCTGGGAAAAAAAAATGCATGTGGAGTCTGGAGTAATTCTTGCTAGGAAACCAGTTATATTACTCGTTATATTCCAGCAGCAGAATAATTAACAAAATACTTCTTTTCATTAAAAAATCAGGGTTAATTCTAACCTGGTGATGGTGACCTGTTACATCATCTAGTGTGTGATTCACATCACACCTCTTTCTTACAAAGCTGTTTTTATTTCCCCACCATAGAAGTGGTGGCAAGTCTCCCTACAGCTGCAGACCCGTTGTGGTCTGTAAATGGGAAGAGGCCCTTTCCCCATCTGCGCTGTAAAGGCTGTAAAGCCCACAAAGCGACTGAGAACAGCAGCACTTCAACCATACGGATAGTTTGCTTACATTAGCCGGAGTTTCTTTAGATAGCCAGAGACACGCCATCTGGTTCTTCCTAGCCTGAGCCATTTCTTGTAGCAGGGAGATCATCTGCAAAGCGCAAACAGAAATAGGGAGGAAAGGAGGTTGGCTTCGCGGGGAGGAGGGAGACACCCAAAATAAGCAGAGGGCTCATCCGTTTTCAGCACTGGCTGTGGCTGTTGGCACGGAATAGGTGTGGAATAGGTGAAACGCCAGCAAAGCGTCATTGGGATGAAGCGTGCGTGTTGTCTGGCACGTTGTGGACGCTGCGGGCAGGGAAATGGCGGTTGTAGAACCTGCGCGTGTTCGGGAGCATGCAGGAAACCCGGCTGTCTTGGGAGAGAGGCGTGCAAAGACGCCTATACCCTGTCCTAACACATTAGAGCTGAGCATCACCAGTGTTTTCCATCCTGGAGCCATGAATGGTAATGAAGGAAAATGATTCAGTCCCTCGTGGAGGCAAATTTGCTGTGCGGGTTTCAGAAACGCCCTTGGAAGGAACTGAAGAGTGGCAAAGTGAAGGCTGGAAACGGGTAGTGCCAGACGGATTTCAAAGGGCCGTTTGCTGATTGTTAGGTTTTCTAGCATGTGTTTAAGCTGTTGAAGACTGAAGTTTGCTTTTGTTTCAGTACTCTCTCCTTTACCTATGTCATTTCTTCTATTTAAACTCAGCAGCCAAGGGGAGGGTGCAGAGAAGACGGAGCCAAACTCTTCTCAGAGGCGCACGGTGCAAGGAGGAGCAGCGGTAGGCAGAAGTTTATACAAGGGAGATTCAGGTTAGGTATGACAAGACTTTTTTTTCACCGTGAGTATAGCCAAACAGTATTGGAACAGGTTGTCCAGAGAGGCTGTGAAATCTCCATCCTGGGAGATACTCCAGACTTGACCGGGCAAGACCCTGAGCGACCTGCTTGAAGTTAGCCCTGCTTTGAGCGGGGAGGCAGGGCTGGGACCCAAAGGCCTTCCTCCCACCCTCCCTTGTTCTGGGCTTCTCTGTCACTCCCCTGGAGTATAAAATGTTGCCCCGCCGCGTGCTGCAAATAACAAGGGATGGAGAGTTTTATCCTACCAGTGCATTTCCAGTTAGGATTTTTTTTCATTTGTCAATGATTAATCCGTGAAATAGCATCTTGCCTGCCACGGTCTATGAAGTCCAGCTGCTCCCCAAGCGTGAGTGTAGCCTCCAGGTTCCTGTTTCCACTAGGCTACGCCAAGCTGTATTTTTGTTACTTTTTTTTTTAATATTATCATGTAAAAACGGGCAGCTTTAATGGGCTTCCTAGTTCATATCAGTTAAGCTTTTGAAACATATTCAGGTATCTTTTAAATACTGCTGTGTAAGTTCCTTGTTTAATCTGACATATTCTGATTTATTATTTTACTGCAGTTATCTAAGGCAGTACTTTAAAAAAAAATCAGTACATTAATTTTTTGCAGACTGTCAGCTATGTTAAGCCTCCAGCTTTACTTAGTTTTTGTAAATGTACTTAACCCTCTCTCCCTCAGATCTACGGTTAAATGTCTTCATTATTTTTATATTGCAATGAAACTTATTTATTTAAACCTTCCCGTTATCTTTGCAGTAAGACCCAATACCATTGGCTATAAAACTGTGAAACTAATTGGAAATGGAAAATGAAGCTAGATGGGTTAGTTTTACAACTGGTTGTAAAATACAGAAAGTAGCAGCATAAAAGAAGAAAAGTAACTCAGTCTGGGGCGGGGGGAGGAATCACAAAACTACGGCTGAGTAGCTTCTTGAAAATGAGTTTTAACCCGATGATGTTATTTCACTGGTTCCTCCTTTGGTCAACTTCAAAAACTGCGTCTTGAGACTGAGAGGTGTGTCCGGGGTCCATTCGTTCATCTGCGTGTCTAGGGCATTGGTTTGATACGGGAGTTTGTGCTCCCGTGATGCTATTTTTTTAGAGTTTACGTGTCTAAGGAAGCTCTGTGGATTACTGTGAAGCTTTTATTTAATACTTCATTGCGTGTAAATTGGTAACTGAACACAACTCTTGGCTTAACAGAGACGAGGGCCAGTGGGGAGGAGGAAGGTGCCATTTTGTCGTGGAGGCTGGCACGGGTTGCACTGACAAAAGGCGGACAGTGCAATTTGATTTTGGCAAGGGGTGTGAAGCCTCGTCACCCCTGCGGCTGTCCCCTGCCCATGAGCCGCTTTCAGTCGGCCAGCGTCACGGTGAATCAGTCCTAAGTTTGCTCCGTAAAAAGACGGGGATGGGGTTTTGTTCACACAGGCTGTCATCGGTGCGTGTGTTGGCAGGTTGAGAGCAAACTGGATCTCTGAGGGAGAGATTCAGGGAATGGTTTTGTAGGTGGTGCGCAGGTACTTTTCTCAAGTGTCAGAAGGTGTCCAAGGCCAGGGTTACGCTGTTGGGGGAAGCAGCCGATCTGGATTGCAGGTGAATTTGGGATGGAGAGCAGAATTTTGTCATACCCTTCGCTTAAGACTAATTCCTTTCGGCTCCCCTGAAGTTCTTGCCTGGGTGACAGCTTCCAGGGCTACATTGTCACAGGGCGAGCGACTGTAAGAAGTATTTTGAAGCAAAAAGGGAGTGTTGTCATTCAAATGATGCATGTTTCTTTTGTGCTCGTGTATGTAAAATTGCTGACAGTTAGGACAGGCCAAGGGGTGCGAGAGTAATCCTTCTTGGTGGCAAAACAGGGACTTTTCTGAATAAGCTCTCTTAAAAGCTGAGTTAGGAAGAGAATAATATGCAGCTGTATGTTCTTGCGGTAACGTATTCCTCACCTTGTGCCCCACGCTTACAGGTAGGGTTAGCGAAGGACAAGAGAAGACCGTACCAGAGGTTAGCTCACAGAAATGAAAGCAAGCTAGTCAGAGTACTGCTTTTGTCTCAAAAGGGAAGGGAACGGATGCAGTTTTCCCCTAAGCCTCTGGTATCTTAAACACTCGCTGAAGCTCCCACAAGCTGTGCCCCAGTTGTCTCCGAAGCTGCCCCTCTGCCCCCTCCTTTCCCTGGCATCACCCCATCTTTCCTGTACAACACTGTGAATATGACACCAGTAGCTCTTTTTAACATTTCTATTAAAACTGCTCAGAGCATGAAATGCTGTCCTACGCTGTCACGCGGTGACGCTGTAGCAGACGAGCTGTGACCGAGAGCCCTGTTCAGCTGAACAATAACCCCCAAACAGGGACACTGATGATCGAGCACTTCCTTGCCGAGCAGTGGAAGGGTATTGTAACAAGAGTTAACAATGTAAGTGGCTTTGTATAGCAATTTGCTAATCAAATTTGATTTCGTAATGAACTAAACTGACAATCAATTTCTAAAATATAAAAGCCTCTTAGAGGGAATAGTCAAGTACGTCTTCAACAGAAAGATTTAACTGGGATAACTTTTAATAAAGAGCACAGGATTTTTTCCTTTTCTTTTTTTTTTTTTTTTTGAGCAATCACTCCAGAAAGTGAGTTGCGTTAAGCAGCAGAAGATTCACAGGACAGTAACTACCTCTCTCTCTGGGAGTGCTGAGGTTACCACACTACACACTCTATCAGCAAAGCTTTCACTTAAAACAGATTTGTTTTCCTTACCTCTGTGTTTCAGAAATGCAGGTCTGCTCTGTAAAGTGACTCTATGAAAATGGCATCTGGCAGGAGCAGGGGGAAGCTTTTCGGGGTCCATCACCCCTCTTTGTCGCCAGTTTCTCGCTGTGACCCTTGCAGGTTCGCTCTGGGGCTGCGACAGTTCAGGGTGGATTCGTTACTTCACGTATTCAGTGTAATAGCGAACTGTCCCGCGGGCCAAAGGCCGTTGCCAGAGCTGCGAGACTGCGGGCTCAAGTTCCTGCACTGGGAAATTAGTTAACGGTGCGGAAGGTAAGAGGAGGATCCATCTCCCTCCTGCCTCCAAGGGAGCAGGCAGCAGTAAAAAAGCAATAAAATAAAAAACAAAACACTTTTATACGTTGGTCATTAGTCAGCAGATCTGACTCTGCAAATTT
>NW_009234776.1:0-6240 GCF_000690835.1 Fulmarus glacialis | reverse complement strand
ACTTGGCCTTGTTAAACCTCATGAGGTTCCCACGGGCCCACCTCTTAAGCCTGTCCAGGTCCCTCTGGATGGCATCCCTTCCCTCCAGCGTGTTGACCGCACCACACAGCTTGGAAGCACACTTGCTGAGGGTGCATTCAATCCCACTGTCCATGTCACTGACCAAGATGTCTGAAATTTCTGCTTCAATAACTTCCCTGCTCTGATGATCAGGAAGGTAACATTGACAGCGATGAAATCATGTATCACCAGGTTATCGCTGCAGTTCTGGTGCGGTTTTCCCAGGAATTTCGTGACACCCCTCTTGCCTCCACAATGGGCAGGAGATGGCCGTGTGTCTGCTGGTGCATCCGATCAGTTCTGGACTTGTTCAGTAACCAGGGTCAGAGCACCAGCCATGACTCCGGCTTTTTAGGGCTCTTCAACTACTCTGCCCTTCATAGGTGAAGGCTGATCTCCAGTGGTGTCCTCCATTCTCTCCTTTCTGCCTTCACTTTCATAAAGAAAGAAGTGTAATTGTTCTGGGCATTGATTTAGTCTATATGAAGGGGAAGTTGGACTAGATGAGCTCCCTTCCACCCTAAATTATTCAGTCGTCCTAACCCATATAGCGTTCTATTCCAGCAAACTCCAGCAAATTATTTAATTTCATTTTCATGCAGTAGATGCTTATCAAGGTGTTAGAGGTATGAATTCGTATTCTGCTTTCATGCTGATGCCCAAGCCTGCTCAGGGTCAGTCACAACATCTGTATCGTTTTATCAACTGAGATCGAATGTTGTTGCTACCCTTGGTTAAGTGTTAAAATTCACAGTGCTTTTTTCCAAGAAATGTCCAGAAGACGTTGTTGAGTGCTCTGCTTTGCTGGAAGAGGCCAGACCTTACCATGGGCAGCAGGAGAGCTGCAGCTGGTGTCAGCAGAGCTGGGATACGCTTCTCAGAGTTACCGTCAGTGGAAATATGAAGCAAGTCAAGAACAGGAAGAAAAACTTTTTTTTGTAACCACATTCAAAACCGCGCAATAAATTATTCAGGAGACTGTAGAAGTTCAGTCATGAAAGGCTTTCAGAGAGTTGGTACATCTTTCAAAGATGCATTATGGTTGGTTTTGATTTTGGATAGGAAAACAGATCTCTGAGTTACCTCTTGAATTATTTCTGATGAGTTTTCACTCATTCTACGCATTGATATGAAAACAACATATGGTGAGCACCCTGTATTATGAGTGGCTTTCTATAAATTAAGATTGATTTTTATAGCCTTTGACCTATAGCTGTTAAAGCCCTAGTTCTCACTGACTTTCCTTTCTGTGGTCCTGCATAAAGTAGTAGTGGCCAGAGTTTAAGTTATTTCAGAGTGCCTAAAGATGAAGACAGATGCCTGAGCAACTTTGATGTCTTGTTTCAATGAGAATTAAGTCAGTATAGCTGAGTAGCCAGTTCTTAAATTCCATGTTTGTCTTTAGGCACTTTAGGCGTTGTTTTTAATCTTGCCACTAACATACTCTATGCCACAAAAATTTTCAGCAGTGAGACTAGCTGTTCTCTAACTTAAAACTTATTGAAATTTGTTCCTGTTTTCCTTGCCACCTGAATTTTCCATTTCCTTCATAGAAATTATGATAGTAAATGTTGGTAACGTAAATGAAAGTTTTGACTTGTATCAGAATTAAAGAGAATAGATTCAACTGACCCGTATCATCTGAGCTCAAAAGAAGGCTCCTTTTGTATTGTGTAGCATTAGGGAACCAGTATGTCTGACTTTGTATTTTCTTGGATTAATTTCTCAAACAAGACGTGAAAGTCTGAAGCTTCGTGCATTTTTATTTAAGTTAGTAGCTTTTGACATGCACATAAACATTCATCAAATATCTTGCTCAGTCTAAGGTGATTGCATTGAATGAGGAACATTGGGTGAATAAATATTAAGAGCAGACTCTAAGGAACTTGATACAGCTTCGCTGATGTCAATGAAACTATGGCAATTTAGGAGATTTAGAGGGATAAGAAGTCTAAATCATAAAATAATGATATGGATGCAGCCACAAATATGAGTAAATATAATTTCTGTTCAGGAAAGTCCTGCCTCACTGTATAACTACAGCTAAGTCAGACGCTCACACGTTAAGCTTTGTAAGGCAAAACTTGTGTGTGCCAGTTCCTAATCAAACTCAGAGACATAAATTCAGGTCCTTGGGCCTTCTGTGAGCAGATGGGGAGGGAAGGTGCCCGAGATGCAGTGCGGGAATTTGGTGTGCAGAGCAGAGAGATGCTCGTCACTTAGGCATCTGCTGACAGCTTGGCACAAGGTGGAGGAAGAGGTAGATGTTCCATTGCAGTTTGGGGGTTTGGCAACCCAAATTCACCCCCTACACACTCATTTATTTTTGTATAATATGTTTTTAAATACTGCCATTTGAATTTGCTAGCGTTTTTAAACCACGTTATCTGCATATAATACAAGGGTGCGGCTAAGATGAAGGGTCCTCAGACATGTTCGCAAGTCTGAAAAAAGACACGGTTTTATTATTGCCTGTTAATATGGTCTATGTGTATGTAAAAACAAGCTATTTGTGCGCTTGCTTACCTTCGATTACAGCATGAGGGCAAAGTTTCATTTGGAGATATTACCATGTTGTTTTGAGAGAATCAAAGACTAGCTTGGTTTGTAATGTTTTGGAAATCAAATTACTTCTCTCGCCATATGAACAAAATTGTACTCTTCTTTCTCTTCTTCAAAAGACATGTGTGATATGGAAAAAAAGTATAATGGAGTTAAAATTTTCACACTTAGTATTACATATTACAGTTAGCAGCTGGTTTTGCTTATCAAAGTATACACCAAGCTTACCATTACACTCTTAATGAGAAAAGCATTCATTTTGCTACGATAAGCTGTAACAGAGCATACATTTACAGTCCTAAAGGAGGATGAGGTTTTTGTCATGAACAAGAAAGGAAGATAGAGCGATATTAGGGCAGTGCATTTTGTGTAAAGATACAGTTAGGTCTTGTGTGCTGTGTCCAACGCAGAAGTGCCCGGCTGTCTAACACAACTCTATCCTGTAGACTAGGTTTCGCAAAACTGCGTGTTGGAGTGCCTAATTTTTAGGCATTTCAGTCCCGAACTGGGTCTTGTACTTAATTGTGAAATTTATCAATCAAGTACCACCAGATATATTTATAATCTTTTATATGCTTCTCAACTGAATCCAGAGAGGAATTTTTTTTTTTTAATAATTTAGGTTCTTCATTCAGTTTCTGCTAAGCTTATCAACTTTGGGCATTTTCCTATAAGCAGATCTCCACTCTAAAATGCTGCAGTTCTGTTCAACTGCCGCTCACCTTCTCTCTTTGTGCAGCATCTCCCTTGGGTGTGGATGCCTGTGGTGGCTGGGGCTGTTGCAAGGACCCCCCATCAATGACTCATTGGATGGGAATGTTGAGCATTTCTGCCGTGCCAATTCAACTCCTTCCTGAATAGAATTTGATCAGGAAAAGAAAATGTCATGTTTCACTGTAGCACAAAGGCTGCATTGACTGTCATTTGCAAAACAGTTCAGAAATGACTAGTAACCGTTAATTTTGGGTGACTAGCTGTACCTGTATAACCTCGTGAACACACTAGGGAAACAAATCCCTCAATAAATGATTGAGCACTGGATTTTCTGCAGTGAAGGCCTCCTGTAAGTATTATGTGAGATCTTGCTTTGTTTTCTTCTTTATTTTTCCCCACTCAGACACAAATACTTAGGATGAGTAAAGAGAGAGAGCAAGTGATAGCAAGACTATTAATGAGAAAACAGATTTACTTCTGTAACTCTCGCAGAAATGACAACAGAAACAGAGCAGAGGGGCCAGGGCAATCAACAAGGCAGGGCTGAAGTGGAACCACCTCGCACCTAGGCAAGCGCATGAGGAAACGCGGGTGGGACAGCCCTGGGGAAAGGTCCCTTGGCCTTTCTGGGGAGTCGGCATGCTGGGTGCCTCTCCGAAATGCCTCGACACTACCCTACACAGCATGGGGATCGGTCAGGAGGAGCTGGAAGTCTATGCAGGTGCAGGGCTACAACTTCACTGGGATCACAGAGGTGTGGTGGGACAGCTCTCACAGCTGGGGTGCCAGCATGGGGATCCTTCCCCTCCACCCAGCACTGGTGAGGCCACCCCTGGGGTGCTGGTTCCAGTGTGGGCTCCCCAGTACAAGAGAGTCGTGGACATACTGGGGAGAGTCCAGCGAAGGGCCACCACGATGCTGAAGGGACCGGAGCATCTCTGCCGTGAGGAGGGGCTGGGAGGGCTGGGGTGCTCAGCCTGGGGCGGGGCGGCTCGGGGGGATCTCACCCACCTCTGTGAACACCTGCAGGAGGGTGCCGAGAGGACGGGGCCAGGCTCTTCCCAGCGGTGCCCAGCGCCAGGACCAGAGGCCATGGGCACACACTGACAGGCAGGAGGGGCCCCCTGGACATCACTTTTTCAGTTGAGGGTGACCGAGTACCTCCAGGGAGGTGGTGGAGTCTCCGTCCTTGGAGATATGCAAAAGCTGTTTGGATGTGGTCCTGGGCCACTGGCTCTGGGTGGCCCTGCTTGAGCAGGGCATTGGATCAGATGACCTCCAGAAGTCTTTTCCAACCTCAACCATTCTGTGATGCAGTGATTCTATGAAACTGAATTTCAGTCCAGGTATTTTCTCTTTTTCCATTCATTGCTTACAAGTCACAAAGCTGCAAAAATAAAATATGCAAGGCAATGTCTATCTTCACTTGCATTGCAGTCAATGAAACTGCAGGAGTTTAAAAGACAGCCTTTTGCTTATATAGCTGGATTTTATTTACAGAAAGCACAAAGACATGCATTATATATTACACCAGGGCAGACCATCCTTTTCCTGGGCAGAAATCTGGATAGTTTTCACCAAGTCCATCTGTATCAGAACTCAAACGAAAAAATGCAGTAAAACATACATCCTTGTGAAAGACATGTGCTGTGAAGCTTGGAGCATGAACGAATGATTTTTCTAGTTGTAGGAAATACTGTTTTTCCTCCCTCCATCTTAGCTCTCTGCCTCTTGCAACTTTTGTCTTTTCCCATCACATGGTGTTCGCAGCGAGTGTGAATTCAGATGGTAAAACATGCTGTGAGACAGCCACAGTCTTTGTCTTTTTCAGCTGGCTGGAACAGGAGCATGCTCAGAGCACGATTTATTTTTAGAGCGAGTTTTTAAAATAGTTTTTGTATTTTCAGACCTTCACCCATCTGATCCTTTTGGATTTGAGGCGTTGCCCGTTTTGCGTTAGCAGGGCTGCAGCAGGGTGCTGGTGGGAGCGTTGTGCATGGGCAGGCATGAGGTGGACCCTGAGATAAGGTTTTTGGCTGACACGATGCTTTTTTCACTGTATCATTGCATCTTTTCCCTTTTCTTCACAAGCGCAATTAGTAGATTTCCCAGAGCCTTTCAGATTATTAACATCATTTGGATCAGTTTTCCTTTTCTAATTGCCAGTCTTAGTTTTCATACTTCCTACTTTGATCCAGGTTTTCACCTATTGCCTAGTCATTATTGAGAGGCGACAACAAAAATGTCTTGTGTTACCTTCCTCCTCTTAGTGTGAGCTCTCTTTAGCGTTGAAGTATTATATAAAAGGTAAGTTTTTGTAATTGGGCATCTTTGCTTTATGTGAGGAATTTTTTTCCCTTAACAAGATTTGCTCTGCAGTTGTTAGGCATTTCTAGATCCCTTCCAGTTGAACTTGCAGAGTTTTCTAATAGTAACCTCTGGATACCAAAGCTGGTTGCTTCCTATGGTGTCACTTGTATAACCAAGATGAAGGACAGAAATGCAGAATCTCATAACTTGTCAGCATTACTACATGTTTTAAAACTCTCTGAAGTTGAGTCATCTTATATCAACATTACATTATTGCTCTGGGACTGCGGACTTCCATAACTAAGGCCGCTGGAAATGTTTATGGTCAGGGTTTGGTGGGATGCAGGTGGAGCTCACCTAAGAGCTTGCAGAATAAGCCTCTGAGATTAGGGCTCCTTGTCCTAGAGAAAATCTAAATGAATGTTGCGGCAGAGTCCTTGTTCCAGGAGGTCTGCAGCGCAAAGAAGAAGCCAGGGGTACACCGGGGGTGAGAGGGGAAAGGAGAGGCGCAAGGGGTGAATCGATTGCTCACGGTGATCGGAAGGTGGGAGGGAGAAGCCCTGAGCAGAGCTGCCTGCAGAGTCCGTGCAGCAG
>NW_009234775.1:0-975 GCF_000690835.1 Fulmarus glacialis | reverse complement strand
GCCCTGCCCGAGCCCTGGGGTTGGTGGTTGCGGTGGGAAGCCGAGCGCACAGCATACCGTTTGCACTGATTCAGAAAGGAAATGTTCCTTTTCCTTTCGAGATTACAGATAGACACAGCGGAGCGTTGCGGTATCTTAGGGGGTTTATTTTATTTTATTCTGCTGGAACAAAGACATGGAAGCGTATCTTTAAATTTATTTTTAGGGTCGCGCCGTTGTTTTTTGGTTTGTTTTTTCTTTTTTTTCCCTCCTGACAAACGTATTTTGCCCTGAGAATTTAATCCTTCAGACAAATAGTCTAACATTATCTCTTTCCTCTGGAGACGAGATCAACTGCTTTCTCATCCACCCCCCCATTCCTGGTAGTAGCACTGATTGCAACGTACAGCTGGACAAATGTCAGCCGTCCAAGATTTTTCGAACAGCCGGCGGAGGCTCAAGCTGTATTTATTCAATTATTATTTTTTACCCCCTTGGGGGAAGAAAAAAAAAAAAAGAGTGGTACGAAACGTACAAAATCATAAAGTAAAAAGTTTGTGGAAATCAGCGTGGCAAACATGGTATTGGGTCCCGCTGAGCCAGAGCTACCATGCTGGCTGTTCGGGGTTACCGTCAGCCAGCCCCAGCTCTCAATTAGAGGCGATTCATTAGGATTTAATAGCAGGTGCAAAGCCATCTCCTCGCCAGCAGCACTGCCGTTTGAGTAGGGAATCGTCTTGTTTTATAGCAGCCTCCAGCTCTCCCGGCTAGTTGTAAACCTGACTACCTCTTTGGACAGCGGGGTGTCAGCGCGCCTGCGACTGCCCGCACGTAAGCGTTGCACTTTGCTTGGCTAATTTCTCGCTGCCAAGACATAAGGTGGAAATCTGCCCGGCTCGATATTTATTTTGGAAAGCAGCGCTGTGAGCGAATGCGCCGGGAGAAACCGGGCTGAGATAAAGCAAGCGCTGGGCCGGGGGCTGGGCGGGAGCGAGG
>NW_009234774.1:0-23401 GCF_000690835.1 Fulmarus glacialis | reverse complement strand
CTGCCAGGTTAAACCACGACAATATTGTAAATAACTGGCAACAAAGTTATTACAAAGTTTATGGAAACAGATGAATAGAAAATTAAAATAATTCCTCGCACGCCTTATGGTCAAGCTGAGAAGCTACTAGGTGATCATAGCAAGCTGGTTTGTGCAGTTCTTGTGCAACTGTATTTCTGCACGCTGGATTCACTGAAAAGTGGATCTAGTAGCTTCTGCTTCCTTTTCATATCCCAAATATAAATACATTCTTAGAAATATTTCAGAGGGAAATGATTTTTCTTCCTCATTTTTTTTCTCCATCTCTCTGACTCTCCCTCCCCTGTCCCCTGCTGCCCCATTTTCCTAATCATTAATTCCTCCAAAAGGAAGTCTTGGGCTTATTTCCACCAACCTCTGGCTGCTTTCTACTGTCTAAATATTCATGTACCTTGTATATGACTTCTCTCCTGCTGAGGTGATAAAACAGAATTAGACGTGACTTCTGTAATACATGCCTAAACTCTAGACTGACTTGTAGTCACTGAGAGGCATAGTGTTTTTTTGGGCTGGGCTGGGAAATACGAAATCATAATCACTATTTTAGATTAATTTCTGCTGCACATTACTGACTGCTGCTGAGTTTAGATATGATGGTAGTCGGTTTAGAGGAGGAGAGGAAGGTAAATTATCCACAAGCTCTATCTTACAGCCCTTAAAACAGCCCTTATTTACTGTGCTTCTCTAGTTATCAATGTGGTGGAAGGTATGTAATTTTTAATAGGGTTTAGTGACTGGCTGTTCTCTCACCTATTAATTTACTCTGGTTTAGGGCTGTCACCAAGAGTAAGATGATACTGTGACAGTATTAGTGACAGAGTTAGTCACATAACAAAGAGAAAATCAATAACAAAGTATAACAGTGTAAACCAGAAGTACTAGAGCTAGAACTTGGACAAATTCAGTTTGGAAATAATGTAGAGGGTGGGTAGGTTAGTTACCTACAGAAAAAAATGTATTTCCATAATATTTAAAATTCTTTTTTAAAGTAATGTTTTAATTCAAAGAGGAATTAACTCTGGCATGTGTTTGAGTGGAAGTCAGACTAGATGATATTCATGTTCAGCCTTATCTGTGAAGATACTTCAAGATCTCTATTTCTTTTACAGTATGAATGCTGCTGCTTACTGGGTTGTTTTCATAAACACATTCCTCCTGCTTGCTGCAGAGACAAGTGCTTTTCATGTTTTCTGCATCCTTTAAATCTTTAAATGATTTTCATCTGCTTCAGCTAAATGTTAGTATGCAGGAAGTATTGCCTCCAAACAATGTATGTATTTTCCTTTATGCTGGCTACTTGTGGATAACAGGACTTCAGTCAGATATATTAAAATAAAAGTGGCATCTTCTTCTGTGTCTAATGAAGTGTCTGTTCCCTTCATCTCTGTCTGAATGCTTTTTTTTCCCCTCCCTATCCTGTTTTTTCCTTCTGTCACATGAAAATGTTTCTCAAAATAGTCCTTCCTGTCTTCCTGGAAACTAGACTTGCATTCTTGGTGGGGTGCAGATGAACAGATTTACATTGGTCCTTTTTAAAATAATATTACCACAATGAGATCAGGAATTCTGAAAGTGTTTAGCAGTAGAATGAGAAAATACAAGGATAAATATATCCACTTTTTGTTAATGCAAATACCTCTCCAGTATTTATTCACCTAGTGAATCCTTCCTCCTTTATAGAATGAATAGAGAACTACTTTTTGCTTTTGTTTGCACTGCAGAGCTGTTGTGCAAACGAGATCTGTCATGCACTCTGTATTAGTTCTGTGTACATGATACCCACTGTTGCAGAAAGCTTATTAGCAGGAAGGACAAAAGAAACACATTCAGTAGAATACCAACCATGCTTTAAATCGTAAGTGTGGAATGAGGAGCACCAGAAATAAGTTTTATCTATGCTGTAAACTTTATTTTAAATATCCAGTGCCTTCTAAGGATAATACAGGATATGCCACAGAACCCATTTTTGTCACATTAGATTCTAAAGGTGATGTTAAAGAGATATAATACATCATAGTCCACTTGGTATCACAGCTGCTTGAAAGATGGATTCAGTAGCATAATTTAGATTCAGACAGCTCTAGGTGAGAATATTTTATATCTCTTCATTGGTGGTATCTTGAATGGAATTTATTTTCTTATATCAGGTGTATTATCTGGTAATATTTACTATGTTAAGTGTGTTTCAACTGTGTGTTAAGAAGTGTAGCTGACATTTACTGCATGTTTGTTCTCTTATTTTTGCTGTTTTAGAGTGAAGGAATGGCCTAAGGCTCTTAGTGCCATCTGTGGTGCTAAAGAGATGGGTTTCAGATTTCTGTTATGGTTGGGATTTCCACATACCCCATTTTGTAGACATGGATATTTTAACATAATCTCTAATATGTTGTGATTATCCAACCAGAAGGCAGTGAAGTTACAAATAACTGTTGACCTGTCTTTTTCTACCAGTATGGGATTGAAATGGTGAAAGGCATTGCTACCAGACACAGGAGCAGGAGAGCTTACTGTCAGCAGGGATTCAAGTGACTATAGACATATGGTTTTAACCAAAGGAGACTGTTCTGTAAGTGCCCTGCCAAAGGCTTTCCTCTGCTCACTATGATTGTCTCTGTCTTACTTGGTTTCAGCTATTAATTTATGAATTAATTCCATCAAAGCACTGGTAGCTAGGTGGGTTGGAGCTGTGCATCATCACTTGCACTTGAACCTTCAATGTCCAACAGATTCACTCAGTATAACTTAAATTGCCTGGTCAGAGAGCGGGATCAAGGTTAGTGTGTTCTCTCACCCATCTTTTCATGTCCATATTCCTCTTAATAGTCTGCCTATAATTTAGCTGCTAGCATCCACATCGAACTTGGAACACTTACACATCCTTTCTGTTCTTGCAGTGGACTATGTTAAGACATTTCTAGTAAAGGGCCATGCATAAGGGATGATGCTATAGGGCAGGTGGACTACAAAGAAACAACTACGCACTTGGGCAGATATCAAGCTTTCTTCTAAGATCATCTCAAGATGGTGCTTGAATGCAGGATTGCATCTGTATACTGTACATACAAGACAAGTTTAGCTTTTGTTGCAAAGGCTAAAATTGATCTTGTTCCTTTCTGAGAGGCACTGTAATGGAAAAAAAAAATCCATTCAGACAGCCATTAGAGAGGTGATTAGGGCATGAAGACATACTCTTGGGACACAGAGGGACTGACTGAAAGATTAGATATGCTTCATGGACTTTTTGTCAGGCTGGTGGCTGTGTCATCAGACCCACGTTTATATGCAGGGCTCTAGTGCAATCTGGCCAATCCTATCAGCTGGATCTGGACTTTGGGGGATAGAAAGGAGGATGTTGCATTGCCCCTCCCACCTTTATCTTTGCTTTACTCTCACTTCTCTGTTGCCTGCAGTATGCCTTGCTTCTCAACAATGAATTTGACTGACACCAGTTTATGCAGGTTATTAAAGGGTTGCAATTTTGGAGGAGGTATATGCCTGAAACAGCATTTGAGAGTACTGTCCAAATGTACACCTGCAATTTCCCATCATTTTTATAGCTTTGCCCACTCGTGCACACAGCAGAACGAAAAGATTAATGCTATTGGATTAACCTAGTATTATTACTTATTCCTTAAAGAATAGTTTTAATTTTAGAAATAATTGTATGAGAAGAAAGAAAATGTATGGAAAATCAGATAAAAAAGAAATTATAAATAAGTCCTCTTTTGGAATAACCTGGAGAAGAGATGCTACGTTATTATTGTAGTTCAGCATTTGTATCCTCCAGGACACACAAGAAAAAGCATCTCTTATGCGCAAAGGACACTCTGCACTCAATATATTTAGCAAGTATTTTTCTGAAGTGGATAACCTGAGCTTTGTGCAAGTAAAGCTAGTAGAAGCCCTATGTAACTATAGCCTAATATACACATTTTAAATAGTCACTACAGAATGTAAATGAGGTGGGCACCATTTTATGGTATTAATGTTTCAGCTTCTGATTTTTTAAAAAGCTTTTTTTTTTTTTTCCTGGCTAATTTTAAGTTTTGTTAAACTTTAACTCTTTGGATTGAAAGTTGGTGTGCTGAATTTTTGCCCCAGCCTTTTTTATTAAAAAAAAAAACAACCAAACCCAAATCACAAAAAAAACAAAACCCAAAAAACTTTAATCAAATCAGTTTTGATGCTTGAGAAAATGAAATTAAAGAATATTACTTTGCCTATATTGGAAGATTTCTCACCTATAAAAAGCTCCTGTACCTCCTCACTTGAGCTCAGTATTACCACAGTTATACTACATGGGAGTTTGTGCTCTCACCCCCATGGCACTAGTGTATATTTCCCATGGCTGTGCCAGGTAGACTCAGATCTGTCTTGGAGGCTCTTTACGTTAGTTCACTGTGCCACGTAGATGCTCCTGCTGGTCAGGTGTGCATGTTGGGTTACACTGTCTCCTATGATGGTTAACTATCTTTGCATGTCATGTTTCAGCAGCTGAAGCCATGGGAGCTGACTTAGTATTTACAGTGCAAGGGAAGTTTTTTTTCACTGGAACATGCTCATCCATGGAAATAGAAATGACATGTGAGAATGGGGTTTTGGCAGAATCCTGACAGAACCCAAGATTTTTTTTTGACAGAATAGCATTTATCTGGTGTCCTGCATGATGCGTTGGTGGGAAAGCCAAGAACTTGGTAAGGTCAGTGTGCAGGCATGGTGCTCTAGGCTCTGGAGCTCACTAGTGATAGCCTACCAGGTGAACCACCGAGGATGTTCTGGGACAGTACTGTTTACAAGCCTCAGTCCTCTGGCTCGCTGCCTTGGCTGGGTCTGGCAGTTGGCTTGTTTGCTAAGTCACTCTGTGAGCCAGTTCCTGTGTTAGGCTGTGCCCACATCACTTGTTCATGTGGAATGGTGGAGGGGATCTGGAGAACCAAACAGGTAGTGCTAAGGACCTGATGTCTCCTTTATGTGTTTCAGTGGTTTTGTGTTGGATTATTCCTGACTGGGTCCATTGTACTGAAAGCCCTTTAGCAGTTGGAGTGCATTAGGTATGCTGTTGGAAATTGGTTTTTGGGTTTACTTTCATCTCAAACAATTGCAGTTTGAGTGTCAGGACCTCTTCATGATGCAAATAAAAGTGCTAACTATAGGGGATTCATTTCAAAAAGGTAACTATGGATTTGAACCAAAAAGCTGATGTTTGTATACCCTAGGACTTCCTAATCTACATTCCAGAAGGAAGTCTCCAATGCAATACTGTTTCTCTAACAACATTCTCTAGCAGCTGAACCATGTTGGCTTAAATTCTCAAATTAAAGCAAAATAGCTAAGGTAAAGAGAAAGCATGGGAAATATTGAGTCCAATCAATTTTGAAAAGTTATAGGCAACTGCAAAGAAGAGCTTAAAATAGAGACAATTAGACAGACCTCTGTTTTGCTAACAGCACTATGTATCATGACGTCTGGTTTAATACTAAAAATATTTGTAGGAGTCTGGTACAGTAGTTGGGTTGTTTTATCTTTAAGATCCTATTAAATGTGAGGAATTTTCTAAAGTCCTGTTTTAGATCATAAAGCCATTGCCTGTTTCTCCTAACCTGCTACCATGTCCACTGCCTTCAAGAGCAGGCTTTCTGGCAGATGTTTTTTTTCTGTGCTATTATACATGGAACCCCTCTTTGTTTTGAACACTTTCAGCTCTGCCCACAAAGTGACACACTAAGAATGGCTAATTCTTGACAGCTACGATTTCAATGCCTTTTCTACTGCCACAAAGAAATCTTTCAAAAAGCCATTGTTTGGATGCCCAATGCTTTATCTGAAGCACTGCAATCATGTTTCCTCTCCTATTAATACATAAGTCTTTATATGTTTATTCTTAGAAAAATACATAATACATCAATTTTGTTGTTATGCTTCCTATTTGCTAGAGAAATAAAATTGGACTTTTAATGAAAATCCTTTCGTGGATATAAATAGAATTATTAAAAAATATTTTTTTAAGCAAGTCAATATTTCAAGTCTGACCTTCCCCATCCCTTCACCTAATTTGACACTTAGCCTGAAACTTTCACTCTGGTCGAAACAGGCAGGTTCTGATTTATATCTGGCAGGGAGCTGGCCCACTTCCAGCATTTTTATCTTTGTATGACATAAAGAAATCTTTATCTTGTGCCGCAGCAAACCACTGATTTTCCTCAGGAGTGTCAAGCCGGTCCCAGCAGCTTGCTTTATGCTTCCTAAAACTACTTATTCATGTAACTTTCTCCAGACCTGAATACTCATACTGCAGTGGAGAACAAAAGACAGGTGTTGCTGTACTTTACCCAGCCACAGACTTCTTCCCCCTCGCATTGTTCCTGTGCTTCTCTGTGCTCTGCCTTTCAAACCAGGCATGTTTGGTAGCACAATGCACAAGCAAAAGTAAATGTCTAATTTGATTTTGTAAGGAAAAGGGATTTCTTTTTTTGTATTGTCTTTGAACTGTAGCCAACTGTAGTGTTCAGAAACTAGAAAACAGGAGAATCTTTGTAGTGGTATTTTTTTAAAAAGAGGTCGTCCGCAGCCTGACATCATTCTGTGCCTCTTACATATGGAAGTGCTAGTTCTACTTTGCTTTAAGAGAATGATGGCTCCTCCTGCCCAAATGCAACAGCACTAATGCCTTGCTGGAAATCTTGGATGCTGCCTCTAACCCTGGAAAGTATATGCAATCTTGTTTTGCTCAATTTGTTTTATGATTTATGTTCCAAGGCAGTATGTGATACCAAAACCAGAACTACTTGGCTGTATTTGTATGATCGTATTTCTATGCCAGTTCTAATAGTATCTACAGGTCTTAAGAAAATATCTCATCATATTACAGAAAGTATAGTCCAGATCCCAGTCTGGGCAGTTTCCCATTTGGGCCATATGAAAAAAGACATGTTTCAGAAACTGAAAACATCTTACAAGGAGCATGTCTCAGATGGACTAGAACATGAGCTGGATCATCTTTTTCTTATTAATTTCCAAGATCGAGTTATCAGTGCTTGTTTTAGTGGTTTTTGACTGCTCCCCTTGTGGTGTGTAATTTTCTTTTCCCCTTCAGGATTAAATTGCAGATATTGTCACTTTTGAAGTGAAAGCAGGTACATAGGAGTGATCTTAAAATATGACTTGAATCTAGTAAATAATGTTTTTGAAAAGATTTGTTTTGTGGTGCAAGAAAAGAATATGTTATGGTTTATCTAAGGCTGGACTAAGAACCATGCTAAGTTTAAAAATTGCCCTTTAGAAACTCCCACTCAGTGGATACTGGGGATAGCTAAACTTTCCCTCATGAACATAAAATTGCCCTAGGTTCCTAACTCTGTGCTGCTGGGTATACTCAGAGTTGTCAGCTCCTGGATCCTACCAAAGCCTGACTGGGATTTATAGATCAGATATTCTGCCTACGTTTTCTGGCGTGCTTGATGTGGTAGAGTTCTCCACGTACTCTACAGACAGCTTCAGGTCTCCATAGAAATCTGCTGAAATTACAAGTACAGGAGATTGAAGAGGCCCTGGAGATAGAAGAGGTCTAAATAGAGCTAGGTATGAATCAGGGCAATTGCAGATCTTTCCTTGTAACTTACACCAGGTGCATTACTGTGAAGCACAGAAGCATGCCTTGTCTAGCTTATGACTTTGACACATTTTCCAATTTAACCTGTTACAGGGATGCTATTTTTTCTATAGTGAAGAGATTATCAACTGTCTGACTTAAGCAATTTTAAATACTGATGCTGCTGCTGTCTCTGGTGATTCTTGTGATTACGATCCCTGTTCCCTCCGATCTTGTGCAACTACAGTGCAACAAGCCAATTGACTAATATCCTCCCTTCTCAATAGAAATCAATTCGTATGCAACCATTTTTTGTTTATTGTCACTTTAGCCTGCGTAACTACAAATGCTGTCATTGGTCCTAAAATTCTCACTTCTCTGTGCTAGTGCATCAATACTTAAATATTTTTATTTCCTTGCTCATTTATTAGATGGTGAGAGAACATACTAAAATGCTCCATCAAAAAAGGAAAAATGACTATTAGCCTGCAGTTATGCTTCTAAATTCTCAAGGGGAAAAAAAAAAATCAAAGAAAATGTTAATAAGAAAGTTATTAAAAACCTGACTTAATTAGTTTGCCTTTCAAAATGTCTTGCTCTGTGTTGTCTTGTATGTTTCAGCAGCTTTTCATAAGTTAGAACCAACTCTCACTGCATGCAAGTATTAAAGAAATTTTAATGGTCTGGATAATTTTCAGAAGAAAATTAATTAAAAAATTAATTAAAGAAACCATTTTCCTGGTGGCTATCAATCTCATGGCTCTCCAAGCCCAAGCTATACTTTCCTTCTCCTTTCCAGCATACTAATTTACAGGAGAGTAATTGCATTTTCATGCCCATGGCTTTTCATGCATTCCATTTTAGAAAGCTGAATGGCTATTTTTATTGATAAGGCAAGAAGTTAGAAGCATCTAAAAAAATCCTTCTATTGACCTTTTATTTTCCCTCCTTCTCCTAAACTGTCTAACTAAAGAGCCACTAGAAGTGTATTTTTTAACAAAGTAAGTGCTGTGACATCATTAGGCCTTTGAGTTTAGTGGCCTTGAGTTTTAATTAAATGTCAAACAAATACCATTCAATTCTGCCAACAAAAACAGAGTGTTATTTGCAGAAAACCTCAGCATGTCACCACTTCGCCTTGCTTGCTTTCTCTCTGCCTAGTGATACGCAGTGACATGACACAGAATAATTCCACTGAGTGTATTAAAAACAAAACAGTCACTGTGTTGTGCACCTTGATACCTCGTGGGTATCACAAGGTGACTTAGAAGATTTTTATCCTGGTATTATTTAGTTAAAACTGATTTTTTTTTTTTTGTGGCATCTACCATAACTCTTTGCTGCTGTATAATCTATCTCCTTTCAGGGAGATTTTTAGTAGTTTCCAAGCCACATGACATACAGAGTCTCCCAAATAAATGAATGGAAATGATTCCTGTCTTACCATGCTTTGAGCACTGTGTTAGACAGTTGCCCCTTGTAAAACTTGGTCTGTCCTGATGTAGCTGGCATTGCCCATTGCTGGAGATTACTTCTTGGACTGGAAGTACTTCTGATACAAGAGACTGTCAACTCCTATGTTTATTATGTGGGTAACTGTCAGTGCAGATATCCTCTCTAGGACGATATCTGAAACAGGTTTGTCCCGGCAATTGGAAGAGAGAAAATTGTGTTCAGGAGAGCTTGATTTCCTGTCAAGTAATGAGCAGCTCTCATGGAGTCCATGCTGTTCATTAACATGCAGTAGATCCTGAATCAGGGACTGATCCAACCTGACTGTTTAGATCTCCACTTTTCTTTCTTTCCTTTGTGTTAACTTTGGTGATGTGTTTTTTTTTTTTTTCCTCATGTGGAATAATACCGTGTTGCTTTTTGGCATCACCTGAGGACACAGTCTTTTACCTGTCTGGCTAAACAGTCTTGCATTAGAATCATGACCTAATGGAAGTCATATAAGCTTAGCAGAGCTTAAAGATTATTTAGGGTTAGTTATGTCTCACTTGATCGATTGTGATAATTTCTGAAGGCCAGTTAATGGATATATTTGATTCCTGTATTTCATTACTTGGCTAATATGTACAAAATGAGATGCAGAGAAGGCAATTTTTTCCAATCATTATTGAAAGCATGCTTCAGCTCTCAGTTGCTCTGGTATACTGACATTAATTTTAGTGCATTTACTCCCAAATCATGCCAGTCTAATTAATATTTATATAATATTCTAATAGCACTTAGATTTCAAGTATCCCTTCTCATCTGTACATCTCTAAGCACATTAAAACAGATGAGTTTCCTTACTCCCTAAATTTTGGTTTAAAATTCCAGTTTTCCAGGGCCTTTGCTGTGAAAGGGTTAGCTGGGATCCTCCTCTCCCTTCATGGATATAGGGTACCATATCCATGTACCTCAAGTCTGGGAATCTTCCCTCTACATAATCTTCTGTGAAGAGAATGACAATGTTGAAGGCTAAAAGATTGGCTGCAGCAGGTAAATAAATAAACTAAGTTCCGAATAAGAAATAGTTGAAAGGGAGAAAAAGGAAATTTATGGGCAGTGGGAAAAATGACAGAGCTGCACCTGCTGTGACTGGCAAAGACACTAATCGCTTTGGCCTTTTGCGTTGAGTTTCTGCTTCCTTAGGAACCTGTTACATTACTGTGAGAAGGATCTCTGAACTTCTTGAGTTCATTGGTCTAGTTCAACCACATTTCTCAGAGGGGTAGGGATCTTACTGCCATGAATTTCTAAGACTTGTTATAGCAGCAGGTGGCTGGGCAGAGGAGAAAGGCCATACTCATATACTCATATCACAGGCTCTCCTATTTCCTCACTTTTTTATTGGTGATGCTGTTCCTTTCACCATCGACACTGTAGAGGCTGTGCAGGCTGGCTGGCTGGTCCATTTATCTGCTCACCCAAAGTACTTCATGCAGTAGTGGTGTTGGTTTTATTTAGGGTTTTGCTTTTTTTCATCTCCCTTTTGTTGGCTGGAAGTGTTCTGAGAAGAGGGGTGGAGGTTTTGTTTTTGTGATGGTCCATAGAGACTGTAGCTTGGGGAATCTGCAAATAAAGATCTTCACCTTGTTTCTCCAGATGGGGAAGAGGAGGCCCAGTGAAAGGAAGCCCAAGATACAGATGTATGTTACAGAGACATTTCCCCAAGGCCACTTATGGCAATAGCCATTCTCCTAAAGGAATGTTGTACGGGACTAGAAGGTCATAGCTCCAGGCTTCATCTTCTGGCCTGTATGTGCAACCAGGTGGCCCTGCAGTGCAAAATATGTGCTAGAGGATAGGAAGGGAAGTGTCTTCCCCTCTTGTTTTAATTTCTGTGAACATGGTGGATTTCATGACTGAAGAGCAGTATCTGAGCTAGTTTTAAACAAGCATAACCTAATTAACTCTGCAAAGAGGGGCTAATAAGCTGAATAAATGTGGGCATTTACATGAATTGCTCTGGGGCACAAAACAAGCACCCTTAGTATTAAATTATTATTAAAAAAACCAATACCCTACCAAAACATTAATCTGTCAG
Organism: Fulmarus glacialis; assembly: GCF_000690835.1. Lineage (NCBI taxonomy): Eukaryota > Metazoa > Chordata > Aves > Procellariiformes > Procellariidae > Fulmarus > Fulmarus glacialis. The sequence continues at coordinate 12,239 of NW_009234774.1, read as the reverse complement.
GTTTGAAGTACTGTTTCATTATTTTGGGCACTTTGAAGTGGAAAATGAAGTGGAAAAAAGTAATTGTCTCAGAGGCCCAGAGGAGAATTGGAGCAAACATTGTGCAGTTGCTCTACTTCAGAGCGCATGAGTCCTGGGGAGCTGGACAGGAGCCAGCTCACACCAGCTGGCCTATAGCCAGCCTTCTCCTTCTGATGCCTTCAAACAGTGTGAATAGACATGGACTGCCTCTCCCTTGCATGGATTAATCCCAAAGGGACACAGAGTACTGATTAGGTATGAGTTTACCAAGTTTGACTACCATACTTATAAATACGTGTGTGTATAGGCATATACAGGATTTAGAGAGATGCTTATGTGATTGTGCAGTGCCCTTTCCCCAGTGGCTATTCTTTCATGTAATAGGTGGGACAAGCTCAAAAGGTAAATCACATTTTCAACAAGCTTCCCAAAGACTTGGCGTCGTCTTGATTCTCATTATAATTCACTTACCACAGAAGGGCTGAATTGGAAAACTCGTAACAAAACATATTGACATTTCAAGCCTTTTTCACCCGTGTTATTTACAGTCTCTTGCCTTGCTGAGTTTTATTGAAACTCTTATTTTGCTCTTTTGTTGAGCATCTGAAAACTACTGGGCTGAAAAATACACTATCTTTGCTGTCTGTAATTATCTCTTAGATTCCAATTCCCAATGAAATGTTTTTTACATATGGAAAAAAAATTTATTAAAAATTTAATAGAAGCTTTGTAAGGACATTCCCCTTTGCAAAATCAGGAAGAGAATTACAGCATAAAAGCTTTGAAATATAATTGTCCCCTTAAAAACAAAGCATAAACCTTATATAAAGAGTAACTACAACCTGTTCATTGGACACAGTTTTCTACGGCTAATACCATTACAAGTCACAAATGTTAGATAATAAATGTTTAATAGAGGGCTGGAAAGAACAGGTCATTTGGTGGACTGGAAATATATGTGCTACTGGTTTTTGCTGTGTTCCACTTTAATCTAGCTCAATCTGAATCATTTCAATACTGAATACTGCTCCCATTTTCGGGCCAGGGTTACAGGCTGATGTCAGTTTGCTATCTAACAGACAGCTTTATATGTTTATCAAATCACCACTACATTTTGCACTATTGTTAATAATGTTGGTAGAAAAGCAGAAGGATAAAAAGACTGTAAATATTCCTTTAAGCCTGGTATTTCTTCCAGTTTAGGCCTGACACTGGCTCTGAAAACGATTGTATGTTGGCACTGTCAGCATTAAACATGGAGGATGAATAGAAGCTTTTTCTCTCAGAAACCCAACATTAGTTAACTCTGAGAGTAATGTAAGTATGACAAAATTTGTGACTAAATAGAAGGAGCCAGAGAATTCAATGTAACATTCCTGAGATTAACTCTGAGACAAGTCAAAATAATATATGGCATTAAAAAAAATAAAACCCATAATTACTGATGTACTTGCAGTTTAAATAACTTTCCATTAATTTAAGGACACTTGCTATGGAAACAAAATTTCAACCAAACCATGTGGTTGAAATTTTAAGCAGTTTTTATGTAGCACCATTTTTTTTTTACATGTCTATGCTTATTGTTTACTGTCCCAAGCTGTTATCTGCAAAACGTCATAGTGGATAGAGATAAATGATAAGCAACATTGTTTTCTGAGAGATTTATAGCATTTTTATAGTGCCAGTGATCATAAATTGCACTGAAGTAAACAGCTAACACTTGTCCAGACTGATGTTAATACAAACGTGGAAACTCTGCTACTTTATAAAAAAGTCTACTTTGAAAATGGTATTGAAAAACCCTTAGATGTGAGAAAGAATCTGGTTGACTAATGGTAGCTTGGGCTGTGATCCAGTGTTGACTGAGTTTGACTAGAAAGGGGTCCTGAGTGATGTGACTGTTGGGCTAGATGCAAGATTAGTGCCTTCCTAGGAGCTTGGTCCTTAAGCGGGGTCCTGGGTCTGAGTGCTGAGTAGAGCTTGGATCCTGACTTAGAATTCCAGGACTCAGGGTCCTCTCAAGCAATAATTCGTTATTGACGTCAGAGTAATACCCGGAGCATTGCAAACTTAATATTGGGCCCAATATCGCTTGTCTGTACAAGTGTCTAATAAAACAAATTGATGCATGCTTGTGAAAGGTTTAAAAAAAGTCCCTTGCACCTGGAATTGCAAATGAAAGGTAACATACCCACAGGAATTTTGCGTTTGCATTCGAGTGGTAGTTCACTGAAGCCCTAAGTGAAAGCTTGCCATCAAACAAGTCGTTTTAAGTCTTGCTGTTGGCTTTACAGGGCCTGTGACTTCACTGCAGACTTTTTTCAGGGGTATGATGCTAAATATAGATTTTTCACAGATGAAAACTTGAGAGGGCTTTTGGGGTTTTTCTTTCTTTTTCTTTGGGGGGCAGACTTGGGGGTTGGTTTAATTGATGAAAAGTGCTGATAATAAAATTGATTTTACTTGTGGAAATATTTCATGACTTAGCAGCAGCTGATAGTCCACAATGCTTTCTGCAAGCTAGTCTCAAATAAGTTATAGCTGTCCAAGTAATAGCTCTCTTTAAGGGTGTTTTTTTTCCTTGTGTTAAATATGAATTCTCCCTTCTGTAACTCTCACAAAGCATTTAATGTTTTGTGGGTTTGTTTTTTTGAACAAGTGAAGAACTTTCAGCACTTCTTTTTTTGTTGTTGCCTTTCACTACATTTCATAATCCCTTTCTTTAACAAAAGAAAGATAAAGTCCCCAAATGACCAGGAAGTAGCAAGTCACTTGCAGAACTGTATGAATTACAAATTACTGTGATAGTTAACCATTGAGCCGGGCTTTTTAAGCAGCATCCATGTGTTTTGCCACTGGCAGCCATTTTCACTTCAACACATGGATTGTATAATTTCTTAGCTGACATAATCTGTCAGACCTTTATTTATTACATTATTTGATAGATAGGGTGGTGTTCTGGTTAAGCTACTAGTTTGGCATGAAGAAGGTTGAAGTTCAATCCTAAATTTGCCATATACAGTATGACCTGGGCAGATCAGTTAATTCTGATGCCCATTAGTTGCCTTGCTCCTGAGTGTTCTCAAAGCACAGGTTTTTCTTTGCTGTATGCATGAACTTCCACAGCAGAAAGGAATCCTCACCAAAAATAGTTTTAGGGTACGAGTGTGTAAGCTCAGTAACAAAATACTTTGAACTACCCTTTTGGTAGGCACGGCACAAAAGGGATGTGTGTGTAAGGTGGTTAGGCTAACTGATATCCCTCCAGTGTATAATAATATTTTTTTTGCATTGCTCCAGGAGTCGACTTTTTCCTGTAATAAAAAATACCTTTGTAGCATTAGGATGAGGTCTTGACCTAATGCTAGTCAATTTATTACTTATTCGTTTATTTTATAATTTATTTTTTGCAAACAAGTTTTTATCAGCTTCTACTGGCTTTGTTTTAGATCTGAACAGATGGATTTTTAAATTCCCATTTTAACGTCTTAACCTCTAGCTGAAGTATCTTTCTTGTAAGATGTTAAGAGCTGGTGGCCCTGTCACTATATCAGCTTTGTACTGAGTTGTAAGTGCCTTCCTCATTTTCCATGGCTATATATGCATCTGGTTACTTTGCTCAAGACTAAAGTAAAAAATAAAATTGTGTGTTGCTGACTTGTGATGTTTTTAGCTCCTTCATAAGAGTAGGAAAATGCTTCCATTATGCTATGCATTTTCCCCAATAAGTAGTTTATTGATCTCTAAAGGTGTTTGTTTTGATGTATATTTTAAACATGTGCTTTTATGCAAGGATTTGTTGGTCGTCCATTACTGTTGCAGAGAACCTGAATGCAGGTTGTGTTCTCTTATACGTTTTAGTGGTAATAAGCAATGTTTTTATATGGCTGCATGTTAATCCAGTCAACTCAACTGTGCAGATGAATTGTAGCTTGATGCTGGTACTCTGACAGCCTTTTGAAAAACCTTCACTGATGCCTTTGTGCTGGGGAGAGTGATTCGTAAATGATGATTAAATATCTGAAGTCATGTTGTGTAGTGTCTGGGGGTTCACTAGTCTACCAAACACAGATTTTACTGCTCTTTTTTTCTAGAAAGCTGAAAAGTAAACAGTAACTTAGAAATATCCCTCTGCCTCCCAGTGAGATAAATCTGAGTCAAACTGCTTCTGCCAACGCTGGCTGCTTTAGCAGGCTGCAGTGATTGCTTCAGATACTATTTCCTCTCTTTCCATGACTCTTCTTTCAGTGTAATGGGGAGTGATCCTTTCCTTTCTCATACTGCCTTGTGTTATAGTTCAGGTCTGAGTGGACACTGGTGTGCACCTGAGAGTGTGGACACGTGGTGCACAGTGACATTGTTGTACAGTTCTTGGCTCCCTCTTTCACTGGGATTATTAGGCTGAGATAAGACCATGTCTTCCACCTGGCACAGTCAGAAACACTTGCATTTTCATTTGAGGAATGGTTGCACTTTTGCTAGGGGCACACCTTATAACATCCATAGCATTGTTCCTTTAGTTTATATTAGTGTTACTTGAGAGTCATTCTGCTGTGCTCAGCTGTGCATTTTACTAGAAAAGAAGGGTAAAATTAACAGCTTTGTTTAAATCACGTCAGATTAAAATTTGTTCTGCAGTATGGGTATTTAAGAGCGTCAAAGGATTTTTATGTTTGAGTTATGCTGTCCAGTACTTGTTGCATCTACTTAATCTTAGCAGCTCTCCCTCAAAATTTATGGTGAGTGTTGAGTAAACAAAATGTGGAAGAAGTCATCTCAATAATAAAGCATATGTGAAAATAACTTGGCATTGCATGCTAGTGGAAGCAAGAATGCTACCTGAAATGATCATGATATAATGGATACATTGCATTGCTTCAGTATGTATAGTATGTCACTCATCCTCAGGCTCTATTAGAACTGATTAAAAAAAAAAAATCTCTTAGACGGTCTGGACAAGATTCAAAGGCAGTGAGCTAAATTGACTACATTCTGTGTAAACTTCTGCCTCCACTAGCTTTAACTTTGTCACAGATTCTTATGTAGTCTACACTAATGTCTAAGAGTCAGATATTGTTTAATTTATACACATTGGCATTGAAAGAAGAAAAATCATTTTAGTCTAAAAATGTTAGGCCAAACATTAGGACTTACTGGGAAAGGAATAAAGAAAAAAATTGTGTTGATCTTATGTTTTCAGAAATGTGTATAATATTCCTTTTGAAGAAAAAAGAAATGAGAAAGTTATGGAGAAGGGAAATAAGAATGACCAAAGATGTTAAATGATTTCTGTTTGAGGATTAATTAAATAAACTAGTGTGCCTCAGGCTCAGAAAGAAATGATTGAGCGGATATGAAGGCTTATAAAATCCGGAGCAATTGGGAATGATTGTTTTCTCTCTTTTCAGTACAAAACCCTATTATTATTGGTTGAAATTAACAGATAGTAGGGGTAAAAAAAAAAAAAAGGAAAAAATCCAGGGGAAAAAAAAAAGATAATATGCGGTTCCTGTTGCATGGAGAGGTAATTATTTGCCAGCAGGGACTGTGGATGCTAAAATATAACGTACATCTAAAAGTGGCAGATTTGTGGAAGAAAAAGCTACTAAGGTCTATTTAGGACAAGGACATCAGCTCTACTTCGAGAAATCCTTGTGCTACAGATCTCTAGAACTGAAAAGTATTCTGAGGAAGAATCACATAATGCCTGGTGTCTTGCCTATGTGTCTATTACTGGTCAACTTTTTCATTTAGGGACATTTATCCAGCTTTTCAATTTGTTAAATCACGCTTTTTTTCCATGTGGAAGCATGGAAGTAAGGAACACAAAGTACATCTGTGTATGTGGGAGGAAAAAAAAGACTCTAAAAGTACTTTTTTCTATGCTTTATTTCATTACTGGCAAAATGCATATGTATTTTCCATAACAATCTCAACAGCTGACCCCAATTATCTGTGACGTATCCTTTTCTAACAGGTATTGGATCACTTTCTGTGTGTAAACATAGAGCTTATTAGTCTTTGTGAACAACTTTCTTTCACAACAGACGTTGAAACGGCAATACTGTTCAGTATAAGCACGGTCAGAATATATGTTGATACTCAACAAGAGATATTTTCACATTGGACTGGATATTTGCTTTATGGCACATCCAATTAAGAGGGATGTTCTAGTCGGCATCAGTCAGTCACTGCAGAAATGCTGACCAGTACATTAACGCAGTAATATGGCAATTTTTCAAAAGGAGGAAATACTGCGATACAGAAAGATGCACATAACATTAGAGATATAGGTGATCACAGCTCTACTTATCTGCTTGTATTTAAGTATATGCTTTGTGGTTGGCTGACTAACAAATGAATTCAGCTGAAACTGCAGGAAAACTTCAGGTAGGCAGAATGTAATTTAGCCCCTTGTCTATCCACAAAGCAGCTCTGGATCTTTAATGACCACAAGTGCTCAGGGTTTTGATTTTACATCTCATATGTATGTTTAGTTTATCATTAACTACATGATCTGTCTAACATTCAAACATAATTAATTAGCATGATAAATAGAGTGGTGATTTTTAATTTCTTTGGCCCAGTGAATGTGTCAGTGACTTATTCAAATGCACTAAGGAAAATAAATATCCCATGGTACATAATACAGAAGCAATTAAACGTATTGAAGCAAAAGAGACTTGCTTATATTCTCCATGAGTGGCTCTAATCCTAGTGGTAAGAATTTTTTTGTCTACTTGTGAAGTAAAAGTGTCAATAAGAACAATATTCTGGTGCTGGTTTCACCAAACTTGTGTTTTCTATATCAGTGCTAATCTTTTCTCATTGATTTGCACAACTGGACTGATTGCCACAGAAATAGTGTACTATTTTTGATGGTGAAAAAAATAAACAAAACTTTTTCCAGGTAAAATAAACTGCAATTAAAAAAATACCTGCTGTCACAATATTTCACTTAGTATCAAATTTATTATTATATATCTCCTAGTGGAAAACCTTCCAAAGCTTAGAGAAGCAAACAAGGAAAACATGCAGTGGCCTTTCACACCACCTGTCATCCTAATGATAGGTGTTATGAACTTTTAGCAAATTAAAATAAACATTTTTTTTTTAATGTAAAGAGAGAGTGCAAGCTGCCAAAGCTCTGATAGGTTTCACAAATATCTTTTGATAGGGGTTGACATGTCACCAGCAGGGTGAATTGGGGGAAAAGAAAAAATCATTAAACATGGGGTTAAGGCAACCAAAATGACAGACAATTACAAGAAGGCAAATGCTAGCTGAGATCAATCAGGCTGCAGGTGATCCTCAGTGCAGCTGACACAGCCTTGTGTTTGATGTGTAAAATGATTATTTTGGAGTGGCCTTTCTGGCCACAAGGGTTTGGCTTCTTTCATCAAGTGCTCCTTCAAAAAGGAAAGGACCTTCTGTGCTAGGAAGTGCAATTTATCAGCATCAGAATAATGATGGCTTTTGTACCTGCAGGATGACATTAGGCAGGAAATATAGGAATCTGTGCTGCTTTTTTCTTTCTGATCTGCTTTTTAAATGAAAAAAACCCAAAAAACAAAGGAGCATTCTGCTGATATGATCTACCTAGTCATTTCAGTCAGCTTGAGGCATAAAGTTTTGGGTGCCAGCTCCCTCCCCTCTGTGCTATAGAGCTGCTTTCCGTTATTTTTAGACCTGTTTTCATACCAAGTCAGAGCCAGTATTTGATTAATGGGAGACTTAATGAAGAGCTAAGTTTGGGGTCTCTTGCCCTTCCCATGTACAAACTTGATGGAGACTCATGCTGTTAATAAACTTTATGTATTGGAACCTCTCTTCTCCTGTAGCCTTGAGATAGGATATTCCTTATGGACATTTCTTCTCCAAAATGTCTCATAATAGTAGACCCCTGCTCTATAGACCCTATTGCACATAATTTTTTGTGAATTTCCTCTCTAGGATTATGTACAACCATTTTAGGATCATGTACACAGGTCTTTCCTGCCTCTTTTCAGGCATCTTTCTTTGCAAGGTGCTTTTGGAATTATCCCTTTTCCCTATCACTATTCTCAGGGAAAGGAGTGAACTGTTATTTCTTCCTAAATCTCAGAAAGAAAGACTTTAGAACTTTAGACTGTAGAAAATGCAGCTACACATAAAGAAATGGAAGTTCAGTCATGATAGGTTTTTCTTACCAGTATAAACTCTCTCAGTCTTTTGTATACCTGCCGTGAATACTCATAATTGAGTATTATGATAAAGCACAGCCATTATGAGGTTTGGCCCTTTGGATTGTAGATATTCATAAGTACAAGCTGAGTGTTTGTTTCAACATATGTAACAACACAGAAGAAATTGAATTTGTCTCTTACCATGCTTTTATCTTTGACCATTGCATTTAAAAAAAAAAAAGGTCACATTTAGAAGTATAAATCTGATAATAAAGCAATAAAAAAAGACAAGAAGAATGTACCGAACTGCATACAAATCAATGGATATATCTTAAATACATCTGAGTCACTTTAGAAGATGATTTTTAATTTTTCTATTCATAAGAATTCTTGTTCCCACTTCTATTTTTTTTTTTTTCTTTCATATATTCCTTCCTTATTTAATTATTCTTTTTGGCAGAATAGCCCCTGAGATCATGTCTAACTGGTATTTTCTTAAACCTTGGCACTCAAAAGTGACCCCTCAGATTTCAGTCACTTACAGTGAGCAACAGAAAATGAAAAAAGAAACCCTGTGAAAAAAAGAAACCCTGAATTCATTTGAGAGCTCCTTGGGTATCATGTATCAGAGCTTGATGCAATCTGAAATGTCCCAGGGACCATGGAAGGTTGGGATTTCTGACAGAAACACCAATTCAATCTGAACTTGAATATCGGTAATGACTCCCTTCTAATAAAGCTTTTACTGTAACAGAACGATATTTCAAGGTTACAATAATAGAAATATACCTTTAATGTTGAACACAGTTGAGTCTGGCAGAAAAAAATAAATCTAGTGTTTTAGACTCTGATTCTATTTTTACCTAATGTTAGTGTAATCAGCAACTAAAGTGGTATGAGGAAAGATGCAAATCCAAAGACGTGTGTCTTTGTTCTCTGCAGACTTCAGGAAAATTTAATTTTTCCAAGGGATCTCTAGTTTGCCTGTGTATCTTGGGTTTCTTCATTGCACATTTTGCACTGTCTTTCCTGGGTTTAGCCATTCTGATGCCCTAAGCTTCTGAGGGCTGAGAACTGTCTTGCACAAATGGGTTTATCATAGAATCATAGAATCATAGAATCATTAAGGTTGGAAAAGACCTCTAAGATCATCAAGTCCAACCGTCAACCCAACACCACCATGCCCACTAAACCATGTCCCTAAGCGCCTCATCTACACGTCTTTTAAATACTTCCAGGGATGGTGACTCAACCACTTCCCTGGGCAGCCCGTTCCAAGGCCTGACCACTCTTTCAGTAAAGAAGTTTTTCCTAATGTCCAGTCTAACCCTCCCTTGGTGCAACTTGAGGCCATTTCCTCTCATCCTATCGCTTGTTACTTGGGAGAAGAGACCAACCCCCACCTCACTACAACCTCCTTTCAGGTAGTTGTAGAGCGCAATGAGGTCTCCCCTCAGCCTCCTCTTCTCCAGGCTAAACAGCCCCAGTTCCCTCAGCCGCTCCTCATCAGACTTGTTCTCTAGACCCTTCACCAGCTTCGTTGCCCTTCTCTGGACACGCTCCAGCACCTCAGTGTCCTTCTTGTAGTGAGGGGCCCAAAACTGAACACAGTATTCGAGGAGCGGCCTCACCAGGGCCGAGTACAGGGGCACGATCACCTCCCCCCTCCTGCTGGCCACACTATTTCTGATACAGGCCAGGATGGACAAGCACGTGTGCACTTTGTGATATGCGCGTTTCAGTAGAAACACAGGTATTCATGTGGAACAGATATAGCCTGTAAGGTTGTGCTTGAAATGTTTTCTTTCATCAATATCTTCCCATTAACAGGTTCTCAAAATCTGTCAGTGAGTTGGTATTTAATCCATTTTAATGGATATTCTATTAACTCCATGTAACATAAGTTTTTAAAATCAAGATCCATGCGATGTTAAATCAAATGGCTGGTAGAAATCTGCCTATTAACAAAGTGGATATTAGCAATCAAATCAGTAATCCTGATTCAGTAACCCTTTGCTCAGTAATCCTTAACAAAAGCCACCAGTGTTTGATTGGATTTTTTCTATGAGACAACACTAACTGATATTCATTGCTTACTAATATTCTTACACCTTTTAAGAATGACGCTCCTCCAGTTCTCTGGAACTGCCTCAGTTTTCCAGGATTCCTTAAAATAAAATATTACTGGTATACAAAGCTCCTTAGCTACAACCATTATATCTATTGATGAAAAATTATCCAAGACTGTTGATTTTTACATTCTTTCTGCAAAAATCCTTATTCTGATGTTTAAAATGCTTCCTATCAGGTACAGTTACAGATAGTGATCTTTTTGTCCTGTCCATGTCAGCGTATGAGCTGGATACAGGCTCCTACTTTGCTCCAAATACAAAAGAGAACTAGCTAATGCACACACTTTAGCTGTTCCTGAATTATTGAAAATGTTACCATTTACTCCAAGCAGTTGACTTACACATGGCCAAAATAGACTTTTTTGTTCTTAATTGTTTAAAAAATGTCTCTTGATATTTCAGATTTGCTGAGCACTGATATTTCAATGATTTCTTTAATCTCCTTTATTAATCACATGAGTTTATTTTTATCTGTATTATCCATCATTAATGTATTTTTTCTGGTTCCCTGTGAAGTAATTTTTTTTTTTTTTAATTCTTTACTGCTTCTGTATCTGTCTTTGCTCAGCAAAACTGCTTGGCTGCAATAACTTTTTCTGTTTGTTTGAAAAACATAATTTCAGTTTTTTCTGGGATGGCTTCAGATAGTCCCCAGGTTTTGTTAACAATTCCCTTTATAGGTTCCCTGTCAGTTATGCTGACAATTGGTTTAAGCTAATGGGGACAAAATCAAATTGTGAAATATCAAAATCTTCCATAAAATGGATTTATCTTTCTCAACAAAGCTCTAGTGTGAAAACGAGATTTCATTGGAAAACAGATGCATCATAATCTTAGGCACAATTTTGGACATAACTTAAGGAGTAATGGAGCTGCTGTAGTTCATTTCCAGCTCAGTCTCTTATGATGACACTTAGCTTTCAAGTGAGTGACTTTCTTCAAAAGTCTGTGCTTCTAAGTAATTTGTGTTTTCAGAAATCCTACCGTGGAACATAGTGATGCTTTGATACTGAGAATCTGTATTTCTAACTTTAATAACAGGGAATTATTGTTTTGTAGGAGGGAATTTTATTTAGTGTTGTAGAAATAGAAATATCTTTCCTTCATGATTCATTATGAAAACTGGAAGTAAGGTAGCTAACATCATGCCAAAAGCAGCTGATTACCTCTGTCCTACTAATTACTATTGCCTTAAAAAAAAAAAAAAAAAAAAAAAAAAAACAATATTCTATAGCACCTACTTAAATTAGATTACAGAAGAATACTTTTCATTTTTACGGATCCAGAAGCAGAGTTGTCTTGTTAAAATACTAAGGGCACATCAGCTTTCTTGGTCCCTAGATACAAGACTGAAATAAGGAATTCAAAGAAAAAAAAAAGGTAAAAGTAAGTATGATAATCTAGTGTTAGATACAATATGCTGTATTTCTGTACATCAAGTAAATAGAATATAAACAAATCAGTAACAGATCTATTAAAAACATAGAAACCCTAAATGTTATGATTTAAAGAAGGTGGTATCACTCTGCTGCTGGAATTTCCTATGACTGTTTCCCAATGAGTGATCAGTTGAACTTTGTTGCTTCTGTTACAGGCTGTCTCTCCCATACCACTGGAGAGACATGGAGCTGGGAGAGGTGTATATGGAACTCTCTTTTCCATGGCTTGAGGGGAAATGTTACGATGTGAAAGGGCCAGGCTTGTCAGAAGATGATCTGAAATATTTGTGAACAAAATAATTATAACTTCTAGTCCTTTTATGTTCAGAAAATTTTACTTCTCGAAGAGGGCAGAAATGATGTAGGCCATTCATACTCCCTGACCTGGTGTCTCCTCTTTGACTCCTCCCTTTTCTGTATACACTCCACTTCCAGGAAATGTTCAGTCACACCTGTCTTCCTTTTCCTTACTCTAATGACAT
>NW_009234773.1:2356-7389 GCF_000690835.1 Fulmarus glacialis | reverse complement strand
GACCCCAAAAAGTGGGCTTTAGGCCGTCGTTTTCAGGATGGAAAAGCAGGCTGCAGCTTTTTCTGCAACTTGGCGGCTTTTTGCTTCAAAAGCTTCTCATGTCGGTATAAACCCACACTTTGACATCAAGTGGAAGCTCTTTAGCAAAGGGCAAAGACAGAAACCAGCTTTCCCTTGGCCTGATTTTCTTTTTCCTGCCAGTGAATTGACCTACTGACTATTTTTTCCTGAATTTCAGCTTTCAAGCAGAGCTCACTTGCCCCCGCTGTATGTCAGGCAGTGGATTTTGAAACCCAAAGACAACGTAGAAATTGCTCCTGACTTTTACCGCACCAAACTCTGGAGCAGGAGCAAAAATCCCCTTCAGGATCCCATCCTGAAGATGCCTAAAACCCTCCCTTAAACTCAGGGGCAGCTCATCAGAGCAAAACAGCAAAGAAAAGTCCTTTTCTCCAAAAACCCCGCCTGGTTTTGCAGTGCTCCGGTGCAGTGTTTGTGACTCCCCATCTCCGAGCACGGGGGGAAGCAGAGCTGTGGCTCCTGCAGGGCCACTCCACAGCTGATACACGGCATTTTCGGCAACATAAAAGAGAGTGGCTCAGATAACCGTTTGTTAGTGCCGCTGTGTCCCTCTAAATGTGCTTCCCATTATGGGTAATCTGGTTACTTTAATTGCCAAAGCCATCAGGGCTCTGCAGAGTCTGAAAGAAAAAAAAATTCTATGCAATTACCAGCTCGCGAATTGAGCTTATAATAAATTACACCGAAGGCTACTTTCTCCAGTGACTCTCAGAGGCACATTTAATTCCCTGCAGCTCTGCACGATGTGTGCTTCAGGGGAGAAACGCAATTAAAACCAAAAACTTATTTCATTTTAATTGCTGGGCTAATGAAACTGCTGTCACCTGTAGCGTCCCCGTGTGCGTGTCTGGTGCCTTGGCTTTGCGAGCGGCTTCTTGCTCTCTCCTAATGTGTATGTTACCCATATATATTTATTATAGGATATCTTCTAAGTGCAAGCACACGTGTACACCAGCTGATGGTGGCGAACATGGAAATGGATAAAGATAACCTATTTCTTTCTGTGGATCCAACTGTCGTGGGGCAGGTTGGGTGCGGAGCTCTGGCTGCTCCGTTCTCCTGTTTTTACCAGGGCGGTTCGGGGTTTATAAAGCGCAGCCGGGGTTGGTACGGGGGATGGCATTGGCACCGTCAGGGTGTTCCCTGTGGTCTTGTTTGGTAGTGAGATGAGGGAAACGAGCCAGAGGGTGATCACTCACCGATGCTGGTGCTCTAAAACCTCTCCAATAAACCACTTCATCAGAGACAGGCGAGCAAAGGGTCATGCCATGAAGCTGTCCCCAAAACATCCCTGTGGCAGTGCCAGGAGCCTGGCACATCTCTGCTGTGGTCGATCTCTGTTTGCATGTTCAACCACGGCAATAAGCTCCTTATTCTGGTACCACTTGCAAGGCTTTGCCGCTGCCTGCAAAGACATGTGGTTGTCCCCACGGAGCTGCCAGCACCCACCGGCCCCGGCCGTGTCCCCACCAGTAGCCATTTCTGCTCTTGCAGGGGATGAGGATCCTGCAGCATCCAAATAGCACGTAGCTTATTCAGATTTCCTGGAAAAAATGCAGATTTCTACACCAGGGTCTCAGCCCCAGGAGCCTCTCAGTGCAGAGATCAAGCAGGTCCAATCCTGGGAAGTGGGCAGGGTGGACATCATCTTGATATCTGGCAGATAATTAAATCTGCACTAATTAAAGCTTTTAGAAAACAAAATAACAAGAGGGAGCTTGTTGCCACATCTGGGGTTGGGATGCAGCAAACTCAGGACCAACAGGGGAAAAGGAATTAGAGGCAGATTGCTTGTTTGGGAGGAGATGGGGTGGAGGAAAGGGAAGGATCAAGATGAACGGGGGAAAAGCATGCATGGAAAAACGGAGAGAAGAAGGGCAAAAGGAACTGGTTATGTTTAAGCAAGCGTCTGGTCTGTGTGCTTGTCTGGGTGACCCTGGTCTTGCACATCACAGAAAAACCTTCTTCAGACTATTTTGTGGGTGGTCTCAGCACGCAGCCTGTGCACGCTGGGGTGCACGGGATCCACCAGCAATCTTCACGTTGTGCTGACGTGGGTCCTCGGTCCCAGCGGCTCTGGCCTTCCCTAGCATGATGCCTGACTTGAGCTATACAAGAGCAGGTTGTATTTCTCAAGGAGGGGTGCTGGGTCCCCACAGCACCCATGGCAGGAGGCACTGCGGTCCTGATGGGTATCTCAGGTGGCAAAGCCCAGCTCTGGGTGCAGGCGCCAGCTGTGGATGTTTTAGAGGGACACATGCTTGGACACGGCACAGACATGATTCCTCCAGTGCTGTCACCCACTGATCAACACCAGGAAAGGCAAAACAAAACCAGGGAGGTCACGCTGAGCTCACATTTCCTGCCCACGCTCTTACACAAGTAAAAGAGGTTCCTAAAAGCCTGATTCAAGCCTCCAGCAGGATGGGAACTGCCCGCAGTGGAGAAGAAGCTCCCGTAAGTGCATTTTCTGCTTCTTGCTTGTAGACAAACCTGGAGAGGTTCTCTTTTCTTCTTGAAAGCTAGCCAGCTCGTAAGCGCTGGCGCTCCGGCAGGCTTGGGATTAATTTCTGAGCTCACGTTGCATTCGTCAGTTCTCCGCTATGAGCTATGGGATGGGGATGTGAATGTCAGTCCCAGCGTGATAATGAGCGGGGAAGATGTGGCAGAGGGAGAAAAGGCATCTCGGTGGGCTGGAAGAGACCCAGAAATGGAAATTTTGGGGATGGCTTGTCCTGATGTGGGTGCAGAGGGTGCGTGGGGGGGCAAGGTGTTTAGGAGTCTCGCTGGCTGTTGCTGCGTTCAGAAGGGTGGGCAGCTTTGGTTTCCTCTTGAAGGCATACAGTCAGAACTGCATGTGGCTAAGGATGAATTTCCTCCAAAATATGAAACAAAAAAAAAGGCTCATTCCCAGAAAAGTCTTTTTCTGGCACTCTTCCGTGGCAGATCTCTGCTCTCCATGGCCGTTCTGTCTGAAGTGCCCTGCGGCACTCGCCAAAGAACTGCGAGACAGCAAGAAAACTTTTCAATCCAGCTCAAATTTTCTTTTCTTTTCAGCTACCTGGAATTGCCTGGGATGGGTATTTAAGCAATTTTAGACATGGGACCACAACAGGTATGTCAACAGCTTCACCCCTTACGGCTGCACACCCACAGGCATCCTCAGCACCCCACTCCAAGCCTTGGGTGCTTTGCTTAACCCACTTGGGGTGGAGGGGCTCCCCTTTCCTGGGTGTTTGTGGGGAGGGAGCCATCCCTAGAAGGTGCAGAGCCACCGTGGGGTATGTCCTTGGGAGGAGTAGCGCAACCGGGGACCAACAGCTTCATTGCAGGTCTCTTGGACAATGGGAGAAACAGGTCCGTGAGGGGAGCAAGGCAGGAGTGGCTGAAGCAGGAAACTACACAAGCATGCCTGTTTTGGGATTGTTGGAAAAATGAGTCCCGGGGGGGAATGGTGGGCAGCTTTGGCCGTGGCTGAAAACTGGTGTGTTTTAGGGGTGGAGGGATATTTGCATTGTTTTTACCCTGCGACAGCCCTGGTTTGCTGTCAGAGCCTGGAGATTAGTCTTGATTTTTAAAACCCACATTAACCTTCATGGTACCGATGGGAGGTAGCTCAGGCAGATCCCATCTCCCATCCCATCTCCCATGGGCTCTTCAGCGATGGCCGTTGCCCAGTTTGGGTGGCTTTTGGAAGATGAAACCCTTGTAGCATTCTTGTGTGGGGGTTTTTTCTGAAAATCAGACTCCCAAAATAGGAATTTTTCCAGATCAGTCACCGTTTCCTGAAATCTGGGCTGCAGCTGCCTAAACACTGACGCTAGCCTGCAGTCCTGGGGAGCGGCTGACCGCGCAGCCCTCGCCCTCCTCAGTCAGCAGGGTTTCAACCCACGCCTCATCTCTCACAGGATTGACTCCAGCAACTTCCTTCCAGCTAAATCTAACCTCTACCTCTAGCCTTGATTCAGGAGATGATTCTGGAGCCTACACGTCCTTACTTTGGATGAAGCTTTGAGCAACCTAATCTAGTGGAAGGTATCTCTGCCCATAGCAGGGAGTTTGGAACTAGGTGATCTTTAAGGTCCCTTCCAACCCAAACCATTCTATGACTCTGTGATTCTATATTTTCCACTTACTAACATCTTTTACAACAATCCATGGCTTTGTGTCCTAGAGTTGGCACGGATTGGGGTCAGTGTCCTACCAGGAGCAGTGAGATGTTCAGCATTTCACCTCTGGGAGCAGCCCCACCAACATAAAGGTGCTGTGGCAGGTTCTGCTTCACCGAGAATTGAGATGCCGCTTTCTCAGTAGTGACCCGTATGAATCTAAAGCAGCTCACAGCGAGGCGTGGTGGTGGATTTCCCGTAATTTAGAGCAGAAACTTCCTCAAAAGCTTGCAGTGGTGTCAGGAAAAAGTGGTAAGTTATGTCAGAGGAGACCGTGCTCATTCACTTTCAAGTTTTAATGTGTCAGAGTAAGGAAACTAGATTTTTTTTCTTTTTCTATGTGTAGATAGCTGTCCCCATGCCGTAGGCAAAGGCCAAGAAGTGCAGGACACGAAATACTTATCAGAAGGTGGCAAAAAATTAAACCTATGAACTAGAGGAAAACCCTCTGTGATGTGATGTTTGCCTTTTTCGTGTGGATTGGAACAACATTTTGATCCCCTTCACTTGTCTTTTGTTCCTAGGCAGCCACTTGTCAAACGCAACTTCAAAGGTGGCAACAACAACCGCTGCCACCTTGCTGGATGCTGCCAATTCGAGCGACTATCCGTACGAGTACTTGGACGAGGAGGATTACGTGCAGTATGGCCTCTGCACAAAAGGAGAGGTACTCTCCTTTAGCAGAGTATTCTTGCCATCTTTTTACACCGTGGTCTTCCTGGTCGGGTTGGCTGGGAATGTCCTCTTGTTTATTGTCCTCATTATGTACATCAGGAAGAAAAA
>NW_009234773.1:0-2325 GCF_000690835.1 Fulmarus glacialis | reverse complement strand
CGGCTGAACCTGGTGGTTTCAGACTTCTTCTTGCTACTAACCCTTCCTTTTTGGGCTCTGTACATTTCTCAGTGGGTGACCTGGGACATACTGTGTCCAGTCTTAAATGCCATGTACACTGTGAATTTCTACAGTGGTATCTTTTTTGTGAGCTGCATGAGTCTGGACATGTATCTGCAGATAGTTCATGCTTGCTCTCCTCACAGCTCCATGACATGGAGGAAGTCGATCCTCCTTGTGTTGGTGGTATGGGTCCTTTCCATACTTCTCTCCATTCCTGATGGCGTCTTCACCAGCACAAGGCAAATCCACAACAAAACCATCATGTGCGCCCATGATTATGGCCAGAAACACTTATTCTGGAAAGTTGTCTTTCGGGTCATTCAAAACATCCTGGGTTTCCTTTTTCCCTTCCTCTTCATGATGTTCTGCTATTCCCGCATAGCATGTGTCCTCACCATGTCTCAGATGCCTGGCTCAAGGAGAGCACTTTGCTTAGTCTTTACTCTGGCAGGTGTCTTCTTTGTCCTGTGGTCCCCTTACAACATTGTCCTCATCCTTCATTCCCTGCAAGATGTCGGTGTGATCAGGAGCTGTGAAAGCAGTAGGCAATTGGACTATGCCATGCAGATCACGGAGAGTTTGTCCTTTGTCCACTGCTGTCTCAACCCCTTGCTCTATGCTTTTGTGAAAAAACGATTCAGGTTATATTTATGGAAGATCCCTCGGGCCATTTTCAGGAGAAGTGCTTTCTTTGACATCCATCCCTCAGAGACAAGCCAGTCTTGCAGCAGATACGCAGCTGAGATAGAAATGTTGAGTATCACAAATGCATGATAAATATTTACATTATTTACATTACACGTATGCCCTCTATACTGTATTTTACTGGTCCTGGCTGTGCGATGGAGTTGGTGTGAGCGCACAGCACTGCGTAACCAGATATTTCATCCTAGCGCCAGCATCGAGATGAGGATTTTCCGCGTTGGGATTGGAAAAGTACACATGGGATTTGTTTCTGTTGTAAGTGGAATTATTATAAAAGGATTGCCCTGGGTTTATGCTCGTGGAAGAAGCCCAGCTCCTGCCTGGAGTATGTGAGGCATTAGTGGATGAAGGAGCAGCTTGTCTAGCTGTTGAGCCCTTAAAATTGCAATTTGAAACTTGTGCAAAACTTTACCCCCATAGATCCCGAAGGGTCTGATGGAGGAGAGCGATCCCATTATCCCTCCAGCTCGTGGTGTGGGCTGGGGAATGGATTTGCCATGCTCATCCATCAGGCCAGACACGGGTGGCCAGAAGCCCAGCCTGGGGGGTGGCTTTGCTTCCCCTGGCTTTTGCCATCTGCCAGGTAGATGTGTTCAACTGGGCTCATCCCTTTGCCTACCAGGAGAGACAACGGGAGGAGCTAGGCACCTTTAAGCTGGGTTTTCTGACCAATGATGGGTTTCCCCGTTACGATAAGCTGTGCCACGCTCGGGTCTGTGAGCGGGAAACTCTGTCTTTCTGAGGGACAGATCCTTAGTTAGAGATCAGTTCTATCATCGACTGATTTGAGATCAGTTTGATCAGCAATAAAGTTCAAACCAGTAACAACCAGTGAGAAAGCGAAAAAAAAATGGGCTCAGCAGAACAGTGGTGGAGGTATTTGCCTTCCCGAAGATCTGTTTTGATAAAAAAGATAAAAAAGATCCATGGATACAGTCTTTAACGTAAACATTGGCTTTGCAACACCACAGATGAGAGCATGGCCTTGAACAGAAGAGCACAATCCTTATTAGGATTGTTAGCCAATCCTTATAGCTTTAAAGTTCAAGGTTATTAGTTTGCTGACCTTTATTTAAAGGTACTATTCACCCCAAATACTCTTGAACCTTAAATGGGCACTTTCCAGCCTGGAAACCTATTGGGCATGGGAGTTGCCTAGAATTGTAAAAATAAAATCAATAATTTAAGAGAAAACACTCATCACCTTAATTTTATTGCTAGACAAGGTTACAGGACCAAGAAGGGCTTTGAGTTGATCTGGAAAGGTGTTTTCACTGCTGTTATTTTTCTTGCCAACATTGCTACAGCATGTTTCCAAAATGATAAGGCTGGGAGCTTTCCTTAAAAAAATAAAGCCAGAATAAATATTTAGCTGATGCTGTGATGTGGCCTTCACTCCACAGGTCAGGTTACTGGGAGGGAATGTGGAAGGGGAGAGCAGCTGGGAAGCAAAAACTAAGCTGAAGACTGTGAACCCATACAGAGGAAGGCTCGTGGGACTGTGCCAAACTTATGATGGGATGCTCAGGGAACGGGCAAAGCTGGGGGAAACAGCGG
>NW_009234772.1:77470-122613 GCF_000690835.1 Fulmarus glacialis | reverse complement strand
TTAATGATTCTATGATTCTATGATCAAAGTACACGTTACATCATCGTATGCAGCTTACCAAACTACCCAGATTGTTTTGGGTTTTAGGGACTATCCACTTTATAGTTCAATGCTTTTTGATCCTTGTGGATCTGTGACATTTACCAGAGAGCAGATTAGGTGGGTTTTTTCCAATTAACCAAATAAAAGTGGAACAATGGAAGGCCAAGAATGTGTCCTTTTGGGCTCTTGCTAGAAGGACATATTGATGAGAATTCTACTATAGCTAAAGACCCTTCAATTAGTTACTTCTATTTGATTTAGCTTATGGCTTCTGTATGTGGTATTATTCTTTCTAGTTGCTTGCGGTATGCAGGATTAATTGTATTTCCCTAAATTTAATAATCCACTGGGTTGCATATCAGCTATTCCATAATTTTGTTTGGGATTAGATCTTACTAAACGTGGATCTGTCATGCATGATGTCTCTCTAAAATCTATCTTGTACCAACAGAGCTATTGTAATGTAACAGAATGTGAGTGAATGTAAACTGTTATCCAAGGATAGGATTTTATGTACCTGTAGCTATGCATTTTAACAACCTCAGTTTAGCATTTTTCTGTGTCAAAGTTAATTGGAACTGGCAAACAATCATCACAAGTGAGACACAGTCATAGAGAAACACCTTTATTCAGGAAAGAACTAGTTTATATTTTGTGTATGCCACAATGCATAGTGCAATTCCTGGTGGACTGAATGATAAATATGTCTTCAGTTTGCTTTTTAACTGATGCTCTTTCATTCATTCAATTTGATTAGGCCTTTTTTGGATCTTATTTTGGATTTGATATAATCAGATATCATCTGTTGACTTTTTAGAATTATACCTTGCTATCTTACTTCTACCAGACGTTTTCAGGTGTACAACTTAAAGTAAAATTAGAATAACTCAGTAAGATTAAATTGTTAGTGATTTTTAATGATCTTTCAGATTATTTGTATGTTTCTGACAACTTCTTTTCTCCTCTTGAGACTTGTTTAGAATATATTCAGAAAATTTCTCCTCTTTTGACTGAACGACTACTAGACTATTTGCGGTTCGCTTTTTGTACATCACATTGATCAGAATCACTCAGCAGTTTGGGTTTTAATAATCTGAATGTATCTTTCACTGTTCTGCTGTATTTATTGTGCCTAAGTTTTACGGGAGTTGATAGCTTTTCCAATGGGTCCTTAATTCTTGGATTTAGACGTATTCTTTCCTCATCTTTTGATGTCTTGTCTGTATTGAACTTTGTTCTGAGCTGAATTCCCATGATGTGCTGCTGATTTTGTTGCTGTTGTTGTTGAACCAAATGATACCCTGAGAGAGTCAAAAGATCGCCACAGTTCATTATCAAAGGCCAAAGAACCCATTTCGTACAGGAGGATAAGGCAAATAAGTTATAGCTCTTACAAGGCACTGTGGCTGCTTGTCAAGAGAGGTTAATGCTAAATTGAATTGTAATGAAGTGTTTTGATTTGGGAATGGTTAAACTTTTCATTTTGATTTAAAAAGTCAAAGTAGCATTACAGAAGTTATGAATGGCCCTTTCTTTATCTATTCAGAGCAATGTATTTTGGAATTTGCTTTTAAATAGCAATATTGAAAATACCTCGGTATAACATCTTGATCATCGTATTTCACTTGAAAACAACTACAGTTTTAGAAATAATTAAATTGAGAGACTCTTTTTACTCATGAGGTTCTCACTCAATTAGCTTATTTGTACAGAATGATATGTGGAATAATACATTTGTATGTATTAGTGAAAATAGATGGCGATTCTAGCTCTGAAGTGGCATAATTTTAATTATATCTGACACAGGGCCCCTTTGATGCTTTTCCATTGATTTATTGTTTGAAGTTGGTATCAATCCAGATTATATACTGCAAACGTATTTCAGAAGAAAGTCATACTGCTTATCTTTGCATTGGAGCTCATAGAGGACACCAAAGCTGTGATATCTTGTTTAAAACAGTATTCGTACAACCTTGAAAATGACCAAAAAAAGAAAAAAAAAAAAAAATTATACGGACTAGACATTTGAATATCGGACTATAATTGAGCCAGGACTTGGAGAGCATGACAGACGAACTAAGTATTTTGTTAATAATAGCAGAACCCCATAGTTGTACTGCTATTTTACTGTTCTTGTGAATCACTGATACTATTATGTATTTTTCTTACACATATGAAGTAGGAATATCCTATCAACAGAAGGATAAAAAGAAAATTGAAATACATAGAGACAGGCTGGTTTATTAAAAAAAAGAAGTTTAAATAAGTAACTTTTAAAATTTTTTGTTGAAATCAATTTATGGACACAAAAGTTATACTGTTTAGTAACTTTCATTTCTTTAATATGATCATGTAACTGAGAATAATTACAAGAAATATGTCAGAATGAATAAAAGAAGTTAGAACTTAAAAAATGTTGAAAAATAGTGATAACTGCTCACTTGTAACTTTTTATTGTATCTAATTATTGTACATAAAACAAGTAGAATTTTACACTGAGTATTGAAAATTTATTTTTTAAGTGCTATGACGTTGTCTTAAAAAACTTCTGCAGTGCAAATTGGCACATTTCTGAACTTTCAAATGTAGGTCTTCATAACAGAGAGTCCAGATCCACCTTCTATACCCAGGTAAGGTATATTGGAGCAAAGAGCTGCAGATAGATCTACATTCTGCTCATCTCATGCTCTGGGTTAATCCAGTCCAGAAACTGTGTAGCTGTGTTAATATGACACTGTGCTTGAGCTTATGTCCCCTGATGAGAGATGTAAAACAACCATAATCATTCCTATGGCCAGTTGCTGGCTGATTTCAGATGTTGATATTCAGGATAAGTCTATCATTAGTATGACTAATTTTTGTTATCATAGTGCCTCTACTACCTATTTGCTGTGATTTTTCTTTGTAGAGTTCCTTGGTTATACTAAGGTGCATCCAGAATGCTGTAGGCCTATGTATATACTGTGTTAGTAGTCAGTAAACGAACTGAAACACTATCCAAGTAAAATCTTCATGGTCCTAACCCCTTGCCTCCTATTCGGTTCTAATATTAGACTTTTGCTTTACCAGAAAAGCCACTAGGATACTTTCTATGGAGTTTACTTGATTTCTTGAACTGACCTGAGTGGCAAAGTAATGTTTTAATATTTAATAGTTGGAAAAGTTGCACAACTGGGAAAAAAAAAATACGTATTTAATGGTTGAAACTGCTCTGAAGCTTCTTGCAAAGTATATTTATGGTTGGTTGCTATAATAGAATTTTAAATCTACTAGGAATTAAGACCACTGTTCTGAAGAGTAGACAGTTTCCAATGGGAAACAAAAAACTTTGCGTAGCTTTCTCACTCACTGCAGCTGGTTTGCAGTTAAATGTTAAAGATTTTACTTTTCATTGAAATGGAAATCTATTGCTTTCTTCAGCTAGCATTTAACAAACATGCAAAGTATGAAGATGATTATCAGACTGAGGATGAAATGCTGTAGTATTCCACAATCACAAATGGTTCCCCAAAACAGTTGGGTATTTCCCTTAAGTTAGTAGTCAGAGAAGCACTTACTAAATTGTCACTGTTAGGCTTTAGAGCAATGGGAGGCAGCAGCTTTTACATAAGCACAACTGAAACATAGGGAAAAAGAAATTGTCATTTTCACCTGAAAATTATCTGACCACCACTGCAGTTCAGTTCCTTATAAATACCTTGCATTTATTAAGTGATGTTGCATTGCACACAAAATACTGGAAATACTACTTCTTTTCTTTTTAATACTGCACAAGCAATAATATCTATGTACAAATATGTTGTTTTGGGGGGAATTAATGGTTTTGTGAGTATACTGATCAAAATGTTTTCCTTCCACTATTTTCTAAAGCCTGACAATGATCTCTTTTTTTAAGACTATTTTCCTTTAATTCTTCAATGACTTTACCCAAACGGAATGTGAATATTGTATAGAATTATATGAGAAGGAGTTAGCGAGAACTGATATGTGATATGTCTCATAATTTACGAGGGCTCCACATTGAGACAGGGCATTCAGGCAAGCTCTCCCATATCGGGCTACAAGCCAGAGAGCCTTCCTCGTCATCACCAGTCACAGAAAGACTCATCTCCTGACATCTGCGCTACCAACCCCTCTACCTATGCACCTTTCACCAGGATACACTCTAGAGAATGTGCTGGACAGACAGGGACTTCCTAGTGCACAAGCTTTTAATAGTGACAGTGTCAAATCCTGTCCCAAGAGGCAACTTTCTTCCAGTTTGGCTTCAAGTGGCCTCAGAGTGCAATTCCAGACTCCTAAAATGGCGTGAAATGACTGAGAGTCAGTTGTGTTTTCTTTTCTAGTGATTGCATTGGTTCTGATAAAGGTTTTAAAATACTGAAATTATTTTCATAAGCCAGAGTTAAGCTTCTGTTACTATATATTAAAGCATTGATTTTCATCAATGTATAAACTTCCTCATATAGTATGCAAAAAAGATGAACAAAGAGAAATAATGATTTTAGGTTTGCACAACTGTTTGAACAAATCTAAGCCTTTCCACTGACACTAGCATTTAACTTTAGTCTTTTCCAACTGCATTTTACTTGTAAGTATTTTCCCATTGGAAGCACCATATGATTCTCTAGGAAAAATACCAGTCTCCTGAGGTTTTGCTCATTTAAATTCAGAATCAGATGGCATCAGGCAGAAAATAAGTCATCCCTTTATCCTATTCTTATTCTGACATTTCAGAAAAGGAACTTCCTTCTAGGGTGTAGCCCTGTATGAACTTAAATAAGAAGCACAGCCTAAGGTAACATCCACTTTTCACATTACATAAAGCAGAAATTTGCTTGTGGAAGATGATATTGCTGTTGAAGGCTCATATTTAAAATGCTAGTGTTCTGAAGGTTTCATAACCTTAAAAGAAGGCTGTAAATACGCTTTGTAATCCCCATCCCTAGAAAACTCTAGGTCAGGATTTAACCAGGTTTGGATGTGACTTTTAACTTGCAGATTGGATGAAATTAAAACATCTGAAAATCAAAACTTCATGATTAATATTAAGAAATATTTCTCAAACTTTGTAATGCTAATCAGTTAACTGACTACAAAATGGCAAAGGAGGTCCCTGGAGAGATGCCTGGGTATACTAAAATGCCCTGTGGAGGTCTTTGTCACCTGTTGACGGCAGGTAGTAAAGGGAGAAAGGTAGTACAAAGGCCCCAGTAGGTCCACCACTCCCGAAAGCATTGTCAATATTGTTCTGTTCCAAATGTCCATGCAGATCTTTCATGATGGGCTCTTAGTTGGTATAGCTTTCTCCATATTACCTGATTTCTTTGCAGTACCGAAAGTACGATCACAGGTAAATAACTGTCATAGATAACTGTAGAATGGAAGGTTGGAAAAAAGGTGGCTCAAAAATGTGTTGAGAAGAGTTAGAAGAATGAAAAATTGGCAAAATATTTTTTCAATAAGGAAACAAAGGGGAGAGATATATTATACACTACTAGAGAGAAAAATAGTCAGTGGTTTGTTTGCTATCCTACACATTCACTGCAGTAAGTTTTCTACTATGTCATCTGTTGTCATCATAGATATCCTGCAAGTGATGGATATATGGCAGAGATATTGGTGGTACTTGGTCTCTGAGTGACCTCAAAGAGAGGAATTATTTTATCATAGAGTTCTAGCAAGCAGCCTCCTGTCAGAATGCAGGTACTTCTCTGTATATACATAACAGTTTCCTGATTTAAAACCAAAACCAAACCCTTCTCAAAATAAGCAATTACAATATGGTTTTAAAATTCTGTAAGCATGAAATCAACAATTCAGCAAATTAGCAATTTAAAATGGCATAAAGCAAAGATTTAAAATATTGTGTAACAGCTTACTAGGGATACTAAAAGTGTTTGTATTACAATAGCAAGCAGTGGCATCAACTGGGATACAAACCCTACCAGAGACTGTATAAGTGAAAAGTGGAAGGCAGATGTTGAAGGGTCTTTGCATTAAGTGGAAAAACACATCAGCGAACAACCTGTTTTCAATTGCAGAGTCTTCTGTGTGACTTATATTGCTTAATCCCTTATACACGAGTTCTCAATGTGTGAAATGAGGGTGATAATAATTCTGTTATAAATCTTACTCCGGCAGTATTCCCAGCAAATAATTGTTCATGTCAATCATTTCCATGATAATCACAGGGGATATTCATCTAGAAAAAAAAATCAAGAAAGTGAGTACCTCCAAATGAAGCTTTATGATTCTTGTACTGTTGCCATATTTAAAGGCTAGAGAACTGCATATCTTGAGAGCTTTGAAGGACATATGTGAGATTTTGCTTAATTCAGTATAGGTTATTGGAAGAGCTCTCATACCACATTTTGTCAAAATTTGTTTCATTTGATTATTGTAATTCAAAATTTATGTATAATTACAGTGTAACATTTTAACTTTCTCAATTTTAACAGTATTCAGATTTGACATTCCATTGCAAACTGATATTTATAATATATGCTATAATTTATTTATCATAATAATTTTTGGTAATGGAATTTTTGGGAATGGAATTGGCAAAAAAGATCAGGCTTTTAGATTAGGGTCCCTAAAATCTACATTTTTGTATTTGAAACACAGTGATGCCTTTATGAGAACAAGTACATACATGTCGGAAATGTCACATCTTTGTTTCCGTACTGTAATCCTAAACTTTAGTGATACCTAACTAGTAATGAACTCCAAATTAATTTCTTGTGCAGGATAGTATAATTTCCTTATGCATTTAAGGCATTATTTGCTAAAAATATTGTGAATGTTTATTTCTTCTCTGAGGTAATTTTTTTTTTCTTGTCTACTGAGAGCTGCTGAGTACTGTTACAAATAGGTATATGATGTTTCTCTAAATAAACAAATTAAATCATGCACTAAAATCATATTAAGTGCAAGAGAAACATGTATTGGGTGTTATTTCTGAAGATGCTGCATTCTGTTTATATGTATTATGCAGAGAACTTTTGACACTAGACTTTGATCTATGTTAAGTAGAGCATATACGTAGGATGCTGAATGGTTGCAAATGTTGCTCTGAGACATTCTCATACAAAATATATCCATGTCTACCTTGGCTGTAAGACAAAATGCATGTACAGGTTGAACTGCTTACTTCAGCTCTGTTGTTGCATGTTCTTCATCAAGAGGTTCTCATTTGCCTTCCATGTTCTGTTGTTTACTCACTGAAAGCAGCAGCGATAGATAAATGTTATTTAAGAAAAAGTATACTCTACAAGTCCACAAGTGGTGGCCCTCTATAGGTTGTCCTAGCTTAGCTCAGATTTTTGTTAGAATGTATGGCCCAATCTTTGTGTTAAGCAGTTTGAAGGACACATTCAAGGTCTATAATGTTACCCAGACAGAACACATACTTCTACAGGCCACATTTAGAAATGTATAATCTTCAGCTGTTGCATACACTCTGTAGTTACCTTCAGTTTCACTATGAAGTCCTTTACTTGCCTGTAAGACTGCCACAGGAGTTCAAGTATCAACAGTTAAAAAGCTGGGGCCCTGTCTTGCGGGGATCTATAGTCTAGATGCTCTTCTATCAGTTTTCTTAATCTGATGCCCATTCCTGAAGCAAATGAAGCAGAATAAACTTCAGATAAAAGACGCCTCTCAGTCTCATTGTGAAATAGCTGAGAGATTAAAATGGCATGGGAGGCTGCACCGGTTCAGTTCTTTCCTCAGCCTGAGAGAGAGAGGAGCTAGCATCTCCGCTGTGCCTGCTCCAGCCACGAAGCTGGAGGGCCATCTGGGTATGCTGCTTTCTGTCAGTCC
Organism: Fulmarus glacialis; assembly: GCF_000690835.1. Taxonomy (NCBI): domain Eukaryota; kingdom Metazoa; phylum Chordata; class Aves; order Procellariiformes; family Procellariidae; genus Fulmarus; species Fulmarus glacialis. The sequence goes on along the minus strand of NW_009234772.1, from coordinate 114,747 downwards.
TGCTGTAGTGATCTACTTGTGTGAAACTATGGCATAGTCATAGGACCAGAAAAAAATGGTGAGAGTGGTCATGCTGTTGTTTGAGGAGAGCAGGTAGATGATGTGTTTAGGTCTCAGCTCTGAGAATTCTAGTATTCTCTGTTCACAGAGGACAAGCAAACCCCACTTTCTCAATATTTTGTTACAAGAAAGAGAAAACTTTGATAGCTTAATATCACACTCCCTATCACAGTGTCTTTCCTCACAGGAGACGAAAATTAATCCATTAGAAAATAGTAAGTTATTATGGAATTGAGTCTGGAATTTAACAAACTGCAAAATGAAATGGTCAAATGGTAACAATGTTTCTGAGCTGTTGTTTCTCTCTCGAAGTTACAGATAGCTGAATTAAACAGGCTGTAAACGCAAGTTATTTGAGCCCAGTCATTCAGTGGACATCTTACTATTCTAGCAAGGCCACCAGCATTCAGGATTCTGGATAATATCATGTTTCTTCTTACATCTGTTTTTTAAATGTTAATGGTGACATGTTCGTCTTCAGAATAAGGGAACCTAACTGTCTTTTGTGGGTGGTATTTATAGGAGTCATGTGCAAATGCCTGAAAAGGTGACTATACTGTCCAAGGAGCTAAACTTACTGTGACTGTTTCTAAATAATTCCCTACATGTTTGACAATCTCTGTCTTTCCATCGGCTCCTGAAGGGAAAACTTGTTATGTCCAATTGACCAAACATGACGTTTGCTGTATAAACACTGAACTCTGATGCATTAGGAAACGTATGTTTTGGTCAGCTGTGATATTTTAGCTTCCTGGATCTGATAAAATGCATTCATTAACTCCATTCTTCTGTTAAGTAATTTCTTAAAGCATGCAATTTATGTTTTAAGTAAGAGACGTAATTAGTCCTTAAACCTAGTTACTGTCAAAACCAAAGAATGCGTCAAACCCTCTCTCATTAGTATTCATCCAAAGTAATTGCTCCTTTCAGTTCTCGTTCATTATTATTTAACCGTTAATCCAAAAAGTTTATAGGCTCATGTTACGATGATGATTATTTTTTGGTTGGTGTCCAAAGGGTCATTTTGAAAGAGGCTCATTTCAGAAGGGTTGCAGAGTATGTAGATTTGCAGGAGCATTTAATGTGTTTTGCTTCCAGTCTTTCTCTCACTGGGCAGCAAGCCAGGAACTGTCTGAGGTTTGCTTTGTAAGTACTGAATCACTAATGCAGAGGCAGTGAAAGTACATGGCTATCATACCCATCTGTCCAATATTACTACACATGGAACTGACCATATTGAACATATTGAATTAATTCCACTGCAGCGTTGCCCATCAAATTACTTGACTCTTTACATCACCCTTTTTTTGCTCTCTAATGCAAAACATCAATTTTATCTGACAAGCCCTCCTTTGGCTTTGGCCTAAACAGAGAATGGGGATGATCTTGGCTCACTTCACTCTAAATAATCGTTCTTTAATTACACTAGAGGTGGTATCATCTGCAGTAATTACTGAAAAGATGTCAGCTCTCAGATAATGGAGTAAAACATTAATGGAACTGAGCTGGCCCAGACATTTGCTCATAGAACCCAGCCACTTGTTATGCAGTGGCTTGGCATCATTCTTAGCACCGTGTCAGTCCTAGTTAAGGTTTCAGCTGAGTACCTGACTTAGGATCTTCAGAAGTTCCATATATCATAATGCTTATGTGTGTTGTTTTGTTTAAAAATGAATCTTTCTTTTTCTTCAGAAAACAAAATAATTTGTGGCTTATGATAGATTTTTACAGCTACCTGAGTCATATCTCTGAGACTTCCTCATAAGCACCCAAATCTTTTTATAGAAGCCCATGACATATTGAGATGGACAAACCATACTGATACATGCAGGACTTTTTCAAGTTGATTAGCAGCAGCAGTACAATCTTTGGTATAATTTGACCTGAAAAGAGTACCCTTCCCGTGCAGAAATTACTGGATTATGCACTTGTAAATGAGAACTATTAGCTTGTAAGGAGAATAAAGTTTTTTGCAGATATGAGTGAAATAAAGATAGAAGAAGATGTGCGGGCAACACTTCTGGTTTCTTACATGCATGACAACGGGCACCTACTTGCAGGTCTAGAGGCTGAAGGATTCTGCTGGTAGATTCATTAGCAATAGGATTTCATTCATTTCAGCGTAGTCACATAAAATATCTAAAAGCTACATATAATTAAAGCAATCACAATCTGATAATATGTTCGCTCTCTTATTTGTTTATCAGTAAATTGGTTGTTTTATCTTATATATGTTTAGCCTTGTAATCACTTTTTATAGTAGAAACCACCACAGAGAAAGCATATACATTCCAGAGAGGTAGTATTGTGCTGGTTTTGGCTGGGGTAGAGTTAATTTTCTTCATAGTAGCTAGTATGGGGCTATGTTTTGGATTTGTGCTGAAAACAGTGTTGATAACACAGGGATGTTTCCGTTATTGCTGAGCAGTGCTTACACAGAGTCAAGGCTTTTTCTGCTTCCAACCCCACTCTACCAGTGAGGAGGCTGGGGGTGCACAAGGAGTTGGGAGGGGACACAGCCGGGACAGCTGACCCCAACTGACCAAAGGGATATTCCATACCCTATGGCGTCATGGTCAGCATATAAAGCTGGGGGAAGAAGAAGGAAGGGGGGGACGTTTGGAGTGATGGCGTTTTGTCTTCCCAAGTAATCGTTACGCGTGATGGAGCCCTGCTTTCGTGGAGATGGCTGAACACCTGCCTGCTGATGGGAAGTAGTGAATGAATTCCTTGTTTCGCTTTGCTTGCGCGTGCGGCTTTTGCTTTCCCTATTCAACTGTCTTTATCTCAACCCACGAGTTTTCTCACTTTTACTCTTCTGATTCTCTCCCCCATCCCACCGGGGGAGGGGGGGAGTGAGCAGCTGTGTGGGGCTTAGTTGCCTACTGGGGTTAAACCACGACAAGTATATAGCTGTATTTCTGAGTTCTGTCAAAATAATACCAATAGTGTCTGAAATTGAGTCCTGGAGATGTTTATTGCACTGAATAAGTTAACTCAGTCATCACAAAATCAAGCTATAGGTTTCCAAGAACTGACCAAAGTTCTGACACATTATAGTGAAATCTATAATGGACAAATAAAATGGTATCAAAAAACTACTTCAAGCAACTGTGTTTGGAGATGTACAGTTGTGACTTTCTAAGTGGGTATCTTTGATTATGCATCTTTTGGCCTTGCTGAAGTTGTGAAATCCTTTGAATCTAAAGGCCTAGAAAAATTATAATTACATAAATATGATATACAAATACATAACCTTCCATGGCTTATGTGTATTTCATACCGTGTAGTCTTCGTTTGCCTTTTTTTGCAGTTATTTTAGCTACTCATGAGTCCAGCTTTCATATTGAAAGAAAATAGAATCCAAATCTATCAATCTATAATTGACAGTAATATTTAATGAAGCAACAGCAGCCATTTGTTACTCAGTTAGATAGAAAATCTAATATTATTCCAATTAAAAATAAGGCAGATGAGATCTTCAGAAATCACTTCTTATGCATCTCCTCACATATGTTACTTTTCAAATGAAAAAACTAACATATGTGGAGAGCACTTTGATCCATATGGTATGCTCCCCTTGATACTTTTTCTATTAAAAATCTCTATACTGATAAGTCAGCCTTTTGATTTATATAGTTGCTTTTTCCTCAGTATAGAATATTGAAGGATGTTTTTCTTCCCTTTCCCGCCTCTTCTTCTTCTTCCTAGATTTATTACTATTTTTCAGTGTCAGGAGGAAGTTTCAAACTATAAATTTCAGGAAAGGAGCAAATGTGATGAATGCTGGTTTGCCCTTTCTTCCCCAGAACTTGTAGTGAACCTCTAGGTTGTAGTGATCCCAGATGAGGCTTGATGTGAGTTTTCTTCCCTGTTAAGGACAGCAACATGCTATAATGCACAGAATTCAGCAGAGATTTAAGTGGTACAGTGTGCATTCAGTGGGTGCCAAGTCTCTTATTTTCTGAGATTCTCTTTTCAGTTCACCTTTCTTCTGGAAATCAGCCTTTCTTCTGGACCCTTATGAACTACAAAATCTCAAAGGTTTTCTTGCTATTGAAAAAATGATTTTATTTCAGTTAATTTTTTTTAATGTTTTTAAAAAAACATTTTATCAAGCTTAAAAATTCTGTATTTATTGATTGATTGGATTAGTATCTAATACATAACGTAAATTTTGGCTGACAGAAAAATTTATTTATTAAACAGTGTTGGAATGAGGTACTTGATTTTGCAGGAATGAATGTATTAGTTATTTCTTCCTGTATGACACTGTAGTGCAATCAATATGATTTCACCTGCATTTTGATTACAGCAGGATTTTGCACTTCAGTTGATTATAGCTTCATCTCTTTGTTTTGTTTTTGATCGACCTACTTGTACTTTTTCTTTTACATGTGTAAGATACAGCACAGCATATAGCTGTATATTTTCTCTGCTAACTCTGACTCTTCCTGTGTTCCCTGTTGCCCTACCATTACAAGTTTTGGAACTGGAAGGAAAAAGAAATGGGAACGTCTGGTTTGACTGTGAGTTTCCCCAGCCCTTTGGGTAGAAGAGTAGCTCATCCATGTGCAGCTTTGTGTGAAACTGATAAGAAGTAGACTTAATCAAAGCACTCGAAAAATCTGTTTTACTGGAGGTATCAGAAATGTGTGACAAAAAGGTTTAAAGAACTCTGCAGCATCCTTTAATGTTCTGGGTACATTTTCTACTACAGAAGCGAATCCTGTCTGGATAAGAAAGTCCATTGTTTTTACAAAATTCAGAAGCTTTTCCTACATTTTCGAAGATACTGCACCATATGTTTATAAACAAAGTTCCTCTTTGCTTTCACTGGGGAGTTCTACTTATAAGTCAATGTCAGGGTGTAGCCTGTGGGTTTTGTAAGTAAAGTTCAGGAGACAACCCTAAGAAAATAAAGAAGCAGACTCATTAATGGATGAAGTTAAATGAATTATGTACACTCTCCCCCTGAACCCTGAAGATGGCTACTGGCATTCTACTTGTAATTATTTTTATTTTTGTATCTGGTCTCTAAACATAGCACAGGTCTGCTTCTCTTGTTAGGAATATTCCCACAATGAATGTGGTGATCCTGTCACATATTGTATGGAAATTTATATATATGCATCTTTATTGTATCACATTGATTAACGTCATTATTATAGTATACTTAAGTCTGTGTAGGATGCACCAGCTTAGGCAATAGCATTAAGCCACGAGAAGGACACAAGAAGCATACTTTAATAATAAGTCTTCCAGACACTTCAGTGTAATAGTATTTCTTTTAGTATAAAACACAAAAAAAGATCTTTAGAAAATTAGGAGACTAAGTGCTAAAATTTTAAAGGGACTTGTACATGGCAGTGTTCAGGGGAAAGAGATTTCGGTTTTGGGTGCCCTGATGTTCCACCCTTAAGTTCAGTATGGTGCATATTCCCTTTCTGATTTGGGGGTTGCAAATACCACTTTTGGACTAGGTTTACGAGGACTAGGTTTAATCTGAAAAGGAGAAGCTATTATAGAAAACGTTCTATGGCTCTGAGAATCCTATTTTCACATGTTCACTTTGAGTGAGGGACATGAATGAATATTTAACTTCAGTAAAAATACGTGTGAGCTTGGCTGAATTGAAAAAGAATTCAAATTATCAGAGAAGTGTCTAAGTGACTTTTTTTTAATATATTGGTTTAAGTTAGCTTTTGTTAAGACATTACATAGGCAGTATGTTAATGATGTGTGCTTTATTTTTTTAAATAATTTCTTTATATAAAGAACCTACTTAGTTACTGGTAATTTTTTGGTGCAGGTTATAATTGTTTTTAAGCTTTCTGTATATTAGACTTCTAATTTAAGAGTGCTCATTTAAAACTTTAATGAACACTATCATAAACAAGTTAATATAAACTGCTATTAAATTCTGTTGTGATGGGGGAAAAAGTTACGTGCTATGAAAAACTGTATATGAATAGTAATTAAGTAAACATAATTTATAAGGTTGGAATGAAAGATGCATAATCCCAGCAGAAAACTTGACAATTAAACTTCAGGATGAAGACTTACTTAAATTTAAAAGGAACATTGTTTTAAGTAATGCTTTATTTAAATTTGCAATATTTCTCTACAAAGAGAAATATCATGTTTCACCTGAACAGGGGAAAAATAATATTCAACTGGTATTTAGGAAACTGAACCTTCATAGGACTTTCTTCCAGTTTATGATTAATCCAAAAGATTAATTCAGTATGAAAAAAATAATGGTGAGCGTTGGATTTTGATACAGTGTGGTATGGTATCACGTTGAAAGCTTATAAGCTGTTAAAAGGCACAAGCTGTATGTATCATATTTTAAGATTAATTAAAAAAATGCTAAAAATCTTTTTGCAATTGCAGCTACAATCATCCACTGCTGTTCACTGTGGTATATAACCTTTAACATTATATCAGTGTTACCTTACTGCAATATAAAAGATACGGTGTATGCCAAAAAGAAACACTTTTTTTCTATAATAATTTGTAAGTTTTGCACGTTATCATTTGAATGAAAGGACAGTCTTTTGAGATGGAACACTGCAATGTGACATTGCATTAATTCATGAAAAAGCATGAAAAGGAGTATGAAAAAGACATTGAAGATGATGAAGAACTATTGAAAGGATTGGGATTTTGACATTGACTTCTGTGCGATCAGGATTTCAGCCGTAATTATTTTTTTTTCTTCTAAGTGTCTAGACTTAGAAAACAACCTTACTGAGTTTACGCTTCTGCCTGAAAAACCCTAGCTGATGTATGAGAAAGATCACAAAGGAAAAATGTGATGGAAGACAAAAGGGAAGCAAAAGAAAGTAGACATGAGAAATATAAAGTCTAGGAGAGGACAGAACAAGAAATACATGTGGGCTTTGTGAGCATAAAAATAAGTACTTTTATCATAGTCCTGTAGTGATGTGATTTGAGGGTAATAACATGTCTCCCAGCTGCAAGCCAGCCTCTCTGTGGAAGCCAGGACAAGGTGAGTATCTGTATGTGCAGTCTAGGCCCTTTTGATTTGCAGATACCTAACGCAGAAACGTATAGGTAATCATATCACGCTTGATTACCAGGTTCACCAACATACACGTGTGCATGCAGGCATGCTTACATGGTTGCCTTCTAGTGGGTATTTGACTCCTTGAAGGCAGTTTCTCCTTGTTATTAAGTAAAGAAACAAGTGTGTTAGCAGTTCACTGCAAGTTATATATAATCCTGTTGTATATTACACAGCCACTGTAAGCTGTTAGTCTTTAAGCTTGATCGGCTTTTTATTTAATTGTATGCAAGTCTCTGTATAAGTGTAGTTTGCTTATAAGGGTATTTGGAACTACCTGTCCGACTCTTGTGGCTGTACTGGAAAAAAGCAAATTACAGGATGCAGATTGAGCTATGTTAGTGTAATTTTTCTTTTTAGATTAGACTAAGGCATCACTTGCTGCTCTCTACTTGAATGGTTAGTGGATACAGTTTTGCTGTATAGTAAGATAGTAATTAAGCCTCACAAGTGAGGTGAGTGATACCAAGAATAGCCCATCAAATTTCCAGTAAGGGCAACCTCTGATTTCAGAACAGTAGGATATAACATAGCTTTTCCTGCTCTTCATTATGCTGGGTTTGTTGTTCTTTTTTTTTTCTTCTTACTTTATTCTGTTTTGTTTCAGCACAGGCTATAAAATGTGTGGGTTGTGTTCTGGCTTTTTATTTCTGAAAAGCTATTATCAAATCCTTGCTCAAAACAGAGACGCAACTGAAAATTAATTTAGTCCCATTGTAGTTTGGTTTAATTTGCAGAATTGCCAAATTGTTTTACATGGCTCAGTTCAAGCAGCAGTTTGCTGGAAAGAGATGCTAGTCTGGAAGAGTAGGTGTGAGTAGGTCAGGAGCAAGGAGCTGTGAAGAACTTCACTTTGTGCCTGGCTCCATTTTTGCCTTGATCTGCTCAGACATTACAGTCTCAATTCATAAGTATTAAATTCATCCATGGAAATGATAAATCTTATTTTGCGTCCTTCCCTGTTAGTCAGATTATCTAGGACAGTCATCTAGTTCATTTGCAGGTGACAAGAATTTAGTGCTCTTCTTTGTGTTTGCTGTAGTTCATAAATGATACATCAGACCTTTTGCTTTCTATAGTTCTCAACTGATCTCCCTAAAGACTATATTGGCTGCACAGATCTGAAGTCTTTGCTGGAGCTTAAGACTCTTACAGGAGAATTTTTTGGAGAAGAAAACCTTGTATTTCAAAGTTTGTAGAATTACCAGTGAACCACACTGGCTCTTTGTTTCAACTTTCTCTGTGTTTGATCTTCTACAGGAGATCGTATCCAGCACCTTGGTAGCTGCATCTGACAGTAGACCAGTTTTCATTTTGCATTGTGAAGCACCCTTCACATTGTTCCAGCTAGACTCTCAAACTGATATAACAAACCCAAAACCCTTAATGGAGTGAATGAAAGTAAAACAATTTATTATATTAGCAGGAATAAAAATTTAGTCTTTATTTGGATACAACTTAAACAATGAAGTGTGTAGAGATTTGTACTTTTTCTTGATTCTGAGGAGAACAAGAAGATTAAATATATCTTGCTATGTTTGTGTGGAAGATGAATTACAACCTGCTGGAGAGCACAATACTAGGTACAGTAGGGATTCATCTGTAAGGAAGATACAGATAATCCTGCAGAAAAGAAATATTTGGTGTCCTCACATGTTTTTGGTAGTGCAGATTTAGCAATATGTTGATAATGGAACATTGTCCCTGTTTGTGATCTTGAAAGGAAAAATAAATTTACTGCTCTTTGCCATGCTGCTTCTGACTAACTCTGTGAACTTAGAATGTTTGAATAGGTGGAAATACATCAAAAAATCTGTAAGACATCTTCCTCTTGTTAACCATAGACACATCTTTCTTTTATAATACACAAGCAATATCAAGAGTATTTGGAGACCTTGGCACTTCGCAGCACTATCTTATAGTATGTTACTGATTTGTCACCACTACTTTTTTTTTTTAATAACTGGAAATCAAGATGAAGAGATTATATATGATTAAGAGATATTATATATGAAAGAAAATAATCTCCTGAAGAAGAATGTGGCATTTGCTTCTAAAAGTCTGTATTGAGTCTGATTCCAAGAAAAGGTAACAGTTGCAGGTTTCTGGCTTGAATGCAGTGTATTGACCAGTGCTCTAGTTGAAGGAAGAGGAGAAGCTTACCTGTCAGGTAGTCATACCAGGAAGTATTGTACTTAAAATTTACTCCAGCAACCCTTACTTTGCATGGTGTGAAAACAGAAGTAGGCTTTTATCACAGCCTTTATTGTTGGCCTGTGGCTCCCGTGTAAACTGCATTGCCATGCAATTGCCCAGCTCACCTTTGGTCCCCCTTAGATGGAAATTATGTGCACCACTAGTCTTTATTCAAAGGTGGTCTCATGTGTTCTTGTTAAATAACCTTTGTCAGTGGAGAGATAGCTGAGCGGGATTCCAGTCTTTCAGAGTCCTCTTGAGAAGTTCAGTGCCATCACTGGAGATTAACTTGCCAGGATACTCAGGAACTTAAACTATAATGTGCTTCCTACTGAGTACACTTATACAGGATTAATTCTTGTCCCAAACAAAGGGTACAAATTGTGCAAGTCCCTTTCAGGGAAAAGCCGTTAACAAAAGCAATGTTTCTGGCTCTGATTTAATGGGAAATTTTGCATTTTTCTGTACTATTTTAGGGATAATACTTTGGACACCAAGCAGTTATGTCTTTCTCACTGCAGGACTTTTGCCTGAGGCTGCTTTTTCTACAGCATCACTTACGCCCTTGTTGTTGGTGCCTTCTTATCCTCATACTCTACTGGAACGTACAAACCTGCACTTTGTACCTCAGCGTAGGAGTCTCAGGAGGACAGGCTGTCCCAGGATGTTCAGCTAAACGCAGCTTATTACTCTATAAGCCTTTAAAGTGTGCAACTCAGAATAAACTGAGTGAGAAGAATTCATTGCTGCCATGTTGCTATTCATAACATCAGGAAATATGCTCATGGATCACTCGGAGTTACTCTGCAGTGACATGACAGCCTGGCCCAACTGAACAAAAGCAAGGAGATTTAATTCCAGTTGCCCTTCTTTCAGCCAGTCACTTAGGCTTTTAGAAGGAAAAGTGACTCTGATGTAGCTTCAATGATATGATGTAGTTCACAGGCCCCCCTCAAAGGAGAGCATAAATCTTGAGTTTTCTTTGTCTTCTCTGTTTTAAACTAAACTTCTCAGACTGATGACCTTTTTTTTCATTATTAGGTTTAAATGGTATAATTTGTCCATAACTGCAGGCACGATTAACAGAAAAAGTTACAGGTTATTAAGAGAATAAAAATCCAGATTTTAAGCACCCCATGTTAAAGATTCCGTGATCTGCTGTTCCCATTATTTCATTTATAACAATATTAGCCTCACATGGTACAATCAGTGCTAGATATAGATTTCATCTTTTGTTAATATTTTCCATTTAACAGTATATTTACTCATATATCTACAAAACCTCAACATATACAGAAGGAAATTGTGTAATGTACTTTGGTTCTGAACAAACAGCAACAACAGGAACTTCGGTTGAGCTATAGAGGGAGGAAGGAAGAAATTCAGGAGAAATCAAGGTATTTTTATAAATAAATCCTACTTCATAATATTAACTCCTTTCAAACCCAAACAAGTTTGCATTGTATTTCCCTTGACTCTTTCTCTGTTCAGATCTTCCTTCTTGGCTGAACTGCTTACCATCTCAAGTTATTGATATTCTCTTTTTTATGTTCTTGGAATTGTACTAACTGATTAAAGAATATTTAAATAGCCAGACTGTTGTCCCTATTCAAGAATTGAAATCTCACTGTTCTTCCTGATACCTTACCCTTCATTTCACACCTCTTAAGCCGTCTTCGAGTTCTTGAAGTCTTCACTACTACTGTTATTCCCTAACGTTCACCATACAACATTCCTAATTTGATCTCCTTCAGCTCTAAATGGCTTCTTAAGACAGGCTAATTTTAAAGTGAATTCGGTGAAAATAAATAGTAGCAGAAAAATAACAATGCTGTTGTGTTTTCATAGTCATAGTTCAAGATACTCATGTGTCTTGGAACCTGGAGGGACTAGCACTAAATGAGCACAGTAGTTCAGTCTCAAAATAAAGTGTGAGCATTTCCTTGCTGTATGCATAAACTGTTACTGTAAGTAAGGCGAGGTGACCTCACCTCATTAGAGATGACCCCAAGTTATTTTGCCATCAAAAGATGTTGGGGTTCTAATTGCAGGTGCAAACAGCAGTTTAGTCCTGAGTAGAAAACGAAATCTTTGGCCACTGTCCTGATTACACTAACATTAATAAGTCCAGAGAATACTAACTCTAGTGATGCTGACATTTCTCCATGAGAAGCTCTTGACAAAGACATGTGATTTATCTTGCAAAGCTTTCAGAAGGTAATGAGTTCCAGTCACCACTGAGCTGAATCAAGTTTAAATTGGTGACCTAAAGGTGAAAGAAGTTACTCTACTACTTGTTCTGCCTAATTGTCTTTAACAATTTCTGCTCCTTTGAGCAAGTGAGTAATTTCTTCTCAATGTAGTGGGTCTTTCTCTCATGTAATGGGTTTCTTTTTAATGTTGCTTTATGACTGCATCTTAGTGAACAGCATAGGACATGTTACAGAACTGTTGGAAAATCGGGCTATGAAGGACTCTAGAAACTGCATTTGTATTAATATGTAAAATAAGCCAGGCTCTGTTGTCTGGCCCTGAGATGAAATGGTACTGCATGGCTTACGTCCAGATGGCTAAACTCTCTTCCTCTCGACACACGGTTGCCTGACTGGTATTACCAGCTGCGAATGGTTGTTAGTCCTTGCAATCCCCTAAACCATGCCCAGACATTTTGTGGGAGCATCCTACTTGGCCTTGGCCAAACTCTGTTGGGGTGTGCTGACAATTAACAGCCTGGATGATTGCCCGTCAGTTCTCAAATCTGAGATGGAGAGCCCATCTGTTCCCATGCTTAACTTGTCCTTACCACCAAAAACATAGTATCTAATTAGAGTCTTTTTTTTCCCTTCAGTTTAGAGAAGCGAACTTGTTACGTCCAATTGAAGATGAAGCTGAGCTCTCCTTTCTTTGCCACTTGCATTCTATTCAAGCTTTTAATAGTGGATTGATACCAAAAGGTATTACATCTTTAAAGTTCTTAATTGACAACCACTACTAACACTTTCATAGGGATGATGATGGTGGTGGTGGTGGTGATGCAGGTGTCAAAGGTAGTCAGAAAATCGACCATCAGTTCTCTTTATAGTAGAGTGTTGCATAGTGGTGTTCTTTGCCTTTTTGTGTGGTAGACTTCATTCTTGTCCAGCAGGCACATGGCATGAACTGTTAGCTACAGAAATCAAAAAGAATTGACAAAAATTGCCCTGATTTTTAAATCCCCTAAGCCCTCTTACCAGAATACTGTAAATGTGTTTCTCGGGACCATTCCTAAACTATGATTAGTCTTCATATAGGCATGTCCATAGAGCAGTAGGGGACAGTTGGGGTCAGCAGGACAGATGAGCATCACAACCATTCAGTGACATCTCTGATTTGTGTTCCTTGGGAGGGTCCTAGAAGCATAGAATGATTTGGGTTGGAAGAGACCCACTAGGTCTCCTGTCTTATTTATCTTCCTTTTCTGATCAACATACTTGTAGAAGCATCATGTCTCCAGGAAGTTATCAGGCAGGAGTGGAGTCCTCAAGAGAAGGAAGCTGTTGGCCACTATTTCTCTTAGGAATGGGGCTTGTGAATCTCATGGTCTTTGAAGTGCTTCACCTGCATCCCAGGCCTATAGGGATGGAGCCTGCTAATGGAGTTCTTCATCTCAATAGGTAACAGCGTGGAGGTGTAGCACTGCCGGCTCCAGGGGAACTTAGCAGCCTTTCCTCCTTTACTTTTGCTCCTGTAGAACTCTGTAGGTGTGCCTCTTTGGGGCAGAGGTCCTGTAAGACAGTATTTTAAATACTTAGCTTTACCATGCAATAATTTATACATACTAAGAGGTGGACAGTTTTGAGGTTTTCCCAGATGATAACCAGAACTGTGTAATGAATGCAATTTGGGGCAAAAGAAAAATGTTGCATATTTTTGTCAGCCTTTACAAATTATTTCTTTGTTGCAGAAAGTTTAATTGCAAAACTCGTTTTATAACAATGTTTAATCAAATTATGTGGAGGGAAAGTTCTGAAAAATAGAGTAATTCAGTAATTATTTTACATTATGTAAAAGGTGGCATCTTTCTAAGTTCAGAATGTTTAATGATCACTTCGGTAAGCTTAGCAAAAGAGTGGCTGAGTTTTTTTTAAAGTGAGACTTTGGAAGAGAATATAAAGCTTTTATATCTCTTATTAAACTGGCACACACCACGTTATTGATTATATATGCACCGTTAGCTTTTCTTATCCGGTTATGTATTATGGCTGGATTAAATTTCTCTTAAATACTTCATGGTGTATCCTGGTGTTTAAAACGTTATTGCATCTCTGAATACCCCTTATAATAGTTTCTGGTACAGAATTTTATTTTATGAAATGGATTTGCCATAACAGATGCATTTATGTATTATTCTTTTGTGTTCTTTTCAAATCCATGCACAGCTCAGAATAGGCACCTCTACTTTTTTATTGTGTTAAGCTTTTTCTTTTATCATTAGTACATCGTCAGTGGTAGACAGATGAAAATATTGTGCAACAGATACAGGAAATGAGGAAAGTGCTATATTTTCCATGTCATTCTCTGAATGGCAATAACTGCAATTCCTTTATAAGGTAAGCAAAATACATCCAAGACTTAGCAGTAATAAATAATGTCTGCATCCAAATTATAACTTCGTTTTAAAACAAAACATATTTTTAAAAAAATCTTTTAATCCATGTGGATGGTTCTACAAGCTGAATAGGGGTTTCAGCAAGTGAAAAATAGGCATATAACTTCACAGCATGTGTGGGAGTTGCTCTGGTTTACACCTCTGAGAGTTTGACCTGCTTGTGTAAGCTTGTGTCGTCTTTTTGCTGGCAAGGTGGTTATTTAAACAATTAGATCATGAATTAAAATATCTTATTTTGATGTCTGTATAGAGTTAGGATAGCTAACTTTACATTTTGATCTTCTCAGTAAGTGCCGGAATGACTTTCCTGTCTCGGGTCAGAACTTCACAACTGAGAGGGCATACAGGCTGAAGTATGCTCACAGTTCAAGAAGTACTGGTTTACAGACGCAATGCCTACCTTGTTTCCTAGGTAAAGAAATAAATTTAAATGATACTATGAAGGAATGACTCTGAAAAACTGTGCCATTGTGTTCCAAATTTGTGATAACTCAGTAATTTCCAGATCACATTTTCTCATCTGAAAAGGAAAAAAAAAAATTGTTTCTAATTGGCAGTCTTGCATACCCGAAGTCAAATAGGTTCTCTCTGGCTCACAGTTCATAAATAATAAAAATTTTGCTTTTAGACTGTAATTAACAGTTCTGTAAATGTCTTAACCGGAATCCAGCTCCTTTTTCCCATTGGTATATTGGCTTTGCAAAGCTAACAGGAATAAAATCCAGTAAAAACAATGAGGTACACATATGTAAGAGGATGTCACTTTTATATAGTCACTTTTAGAAGTACCATTCATATTCTGCTGTTCTTAACCTGGCAGATTTCATTGGCAAAAAATTACCTTTTTATGGAAATATTAAAAGCAATTAAACAAAAATTAGTTATTTTGAGGATTCAAATATTTTTCCAGTGTTGGAAGTAAAAAGAGTGATTATTATGCAACACCTTGAGTAGGATATGTATGTCAGGTATCAAACTGATAGAGCACAGTCACTGAGGACGAAAGATTGATTCTGCATTTCAGCATCAAGGGTTTTTGTGCTTTATGAAGTGAGCAGTTTGTACCAAAAGTAACAAATATTTTTCTTTCATGTCTAGAAGGCAGTGATATATGCAGTCATGTCTATTTTCATAGTAAAACCCATCATTTAGCCCAATTTCACTATAGCCACGGTGCAGAAGTAAAATCAAGGTGTGTCCAACGTACAGTGCAAAAAAAAGGAAACTGAAGATGGCTGTGTATAATGTCTTTCCATTTTTCTTTAGATTATCTGTTTTACAGAGCTGAAG
The DNA here is from genome assembly GCF_000690835.1 of Fulmarus glacialis. Taxonomy (NCBI): domain Eukaryota; kingdom Metazoa; phylum Chordata; class Aves; order Procellariiformes; family Procellariidae; genus Fulmarus; species Fulmarus glacialis. The sequence continues at coordinate 99,463 of NW_009234772.1, read as the reverse complement.
GTGCTATTTTCTGTTATAAATTAATAGATAACATCACCATGATATTACCAATCAACATATCTGCTACCTCAGCTAGCCACTAAAGTTAAATAATCATTTTCAGCTTCAATATGGTTGTACCTGGTTTTGTGCTTTCTTGGTATCCTCCTTAAGAATAGAGCTGCATATCATGCAAGTAAATATTAATACTTGGTTTCTCAGTTTGTGTTAGAATTTGAAGTCAGTAATACTATGCTAGTTTTTTTGTTTGATTGGGTTTTTTTCCATAATGCCGGATCTAGCCCTTTATTAATTAGAAATTTATACATAAAAATATTTGTACATCCTTTGTTTAATGAAAAGTACCATATGTATTGATTAGGGCTAGGTTTTGATATAGAATCTATGTAGATAGATTTGGTTTTGTGGATAGATGAAAATGAAACTATGCATATTATTAGTGATAACATGTTTACCATTTCTGATGGTTTTACATTATCTCTGGTAGGCAAGGCTGGATTACACCTTTAGTGAGGGGGTAAAATGATTAACTAGGATTTCTGTGACAAATAGAAATTACTTTCCATGACCTCTTCGTGTATGTAGCCAAATATTAAGTCAAAGCAAAGGTATGGGCTGATGGCATTTTTGATAGCATATACTGAAGTCATATCAATGGATTTCAGTATGCCTAATATGCACAGTTGATCTGTGGTAATCCGTGGATCTGTTCTGCTACCAAGACCTGCGAGTAAAAGTAATCACTTTAATTTTATATCTTGCAAAGACATGAGGGCAACAGCATCTTCAAATGTGTGTCAGCTATTTAAAGATGTTGCTGAGATGGTGCTATGCAATATATTTTATCTGATCACTTAAAAGGTGAACTGGAACCAGAAAATCCAACATTCATAGGCAGAGGTGCTCTTTAAGTTGATATTAAATCATCAGAAATATAAATAGGAGAGAAGGAAACAGACTTTAGGAGCTGAAAGCTGGTAAAAAAGGTTTTAGTCTTATCACTGTTTAAGGGGAAAAAAAAAATGTGCTGGATGGCAGAGCTTTAAAGCAAAAGTGTGAGCACAGATAGCTTTTGAGTGATCAGAGGAAATGCCAAAAAATTTTTTTACATCGTATGCATAACAATGAAAACTAAAGTGAGGTTGTTCGAAAATAACACCCCTGGGATGCATGTAAATACACAAAAGCTTAGAACTCAAAACAGAGCCTTAGGGAATTCAAAAATGCACAAGGAAGATAATAAAAATGGAATTATTCATGGTCTCTAATTGAGATCAATGACAGGGGAACCAGAAAATTCCTAACACACTCCACAAAGATTGCATTTTCTGGAAATTCTTCCAAGAGATTCAGCACTGAAAAATTGAAAACATGTAGGAAAGATCACCATGTTGATATATAACCCACAATCAGTGTGAAAATCTTTTGAAATCACTTAACCGTCATTTTTGGTAATAACAAGAGATAACAGAAAACTATGATACAAATTCGGATACAGTTTTTCTTTTTGAATAATATATTTGCATGCTGTGTAGAAAAAGATAGTCAGGTTTTTCAGGATAACTAGACAAACACTGTCCCCAGCAAAGTTTCTGTAATCCTCTGCTGCTATCCAAGCAACCCTTTCATCTGCTTTGCACATTTGTCTCTTCACATACCTTGCAAGATCTACTCTACCCTGTCTGAAAACCTTAAGAGACCCCTCGATATTTTGAATGTTCTAAAAATGGGTTTGTTTACTTATTTGTGATGCAGCAATCAGGCCATTTCCTTTTCTTTGTATATATGATGGTTTATATCTTTGGGTTTTTATTCAGTTTGAAATAGCTCATGAAAAATAGTTAAGTCAGCTTCTGTAACAGTCTTGATCCTAAAAAGTGCTGATCCCTTGTCCCCTGATTCCATGAATATGCAATGACTAAGTTATAAGAAAGATCAATTTGGCTGTGTTTTATCCTCTAGCCATGTTGTTCATGGCTGATCACTTCTTCCCCATTCTGACATGGCCTTGATATACCCAACAAGCTTAATGCTCTGGGCCCTGGGTTGTTTTTTCTTCTGAATTACGCCATAATTCCAACAGGAAGTCAATGATAATAAGGGATTTCCAGCTGGAAGGCTCAATAGCTAATTTAATTTAGATTAATATAAGTACTAAGCTGTGATGGTGCTGCTTCAAGATCCTGCCACGTAAAATAATTACAATATGCTATAAAAAGATAAGCTTTTAGCAGCATTTTTTGTCTAGGGAAGAGAATAGAGCACCACACGGGTCATACCAAGAAGGGTCAGTACAGAAAACAAGGTCTCACAAATGGAAGGTCTCGTCTTATTTTTGAAAAGATACCAACAACATGTCTTTAAAATAGAAGAGAATAATAGAACAGTAACAGAAAGCACTATTTGCTGTCCGTGAAGGAGGATTTATTTTGAACCCTGATCCACCTCATTCAAGTAACATCAACTGTTACTTGCTTGACCCAGAAAGTAAAAGCATTCATTATAACTCTCTGGAAATTCAAACACACATAGCAAATGACCTTCTCTAGGACTTTTTTTGCCAGTCTTAATTGAGAGACCTAATAACTGTCTTCCTTACATCCTCTTAGCATGTGTGGTTTATAACTGGATAATAATAATAAAATGAAATTAGAAAATATCTGAAAGCTAAGGTCTAAGACTGCTCTCAAATTGAGCTTTATTAAAGAGGCTGAGGGCATGGAATAAGCTGGCAGTGTGTGATTAAAGTATTTTTAAAAAAAATGTTCATGGCATTGTCTTTGAACCATGGGTTGTTCAATGGGAGCAGACCCCTGCGTTTCAACAGGAGTGAACAGAGCCTTTGTCTGAACCGAGGGAGAGGAGAGCTAAAACTGGTAGCCCATGATGAGGGTGCATGCGGTGTACTAACCAGTAGTCCTGGATGTTCCTAAGTGTAATGAAAAAGCAGTGAGTTCAGCAAGAGAACACAAGACAAGAGTAGCTTTCTCGCTCAGAACAACATGCAAGATTTTAAAAACAATTTAAAAATTGAGAGATCAATCTTAATCATACAATCCATTCTTATGAAAGCTCCATTGGGGTAGTTCTGCAGGTCTTTCAAACTTTTAAGCTCAGAAACAGTAATACCAACATCTAATTTTTGTTTTTAAAAAGTGCAAAAAGAAAAGTTTTTTATACAAGTGCTTTCTCGTATCTCTAAGATGTTCCCAAATTAAATAACACAGGTGTTGGGTGAGCAACCCATACACTCTGAATTTTACAAAAAATGTTCATGAGCAGAAGAATGCCAAGAAATTGCTTCTGAAAATAAAATAGCACAGTCTACAGAAGAATTTGCTATTATGTCTACTTACCTTTTTCAGATCCATACAAAACAGTAGAATAGGATAAGGAAGTAAAGAAAAGCTAAGGTATGCAATAATGCATCAGGATTCTGAGTGTTAACTGTGGGAAGATGTATAAGGCTTCACAGTGCAGTGAAAGCTTTTAATAAATTTCCAATCTCTACATGAAACTAATAGCCATAGGAGGAAAGAGGAAGATAAACATATTAAAGAAATTGAGATTTTTATATAGAATTTGAAAAAGGATAGCAGAACACAGAGAAACAGCAGTGTTGGCTTGGTATTGTTTCTTGATGATTTGCTACTCTTTATACTTTTAATACTTTGTAGTATCCAATCTTGAGCATGTAAGATGGGGAAAGGTTGGGGCAATTAGCCTTGTTCTATGTGAACATTTTATAATCTCGTATCAGTCTCTCTGTCTCTTATTCTGCTGAAGAGATCAATAGATGTTGCCTGCTAAGGATTTTATCTTTGGTACCAACTTTTTAATTAACTCTTGTCCTGAGCTCAGAGAGCAATGTTTCACAGTAAAAACTCTTCATGTACAAAGCAGATCTGACATTTATCAATTACTTCATGGTATCTGGTAGAGTGATCAAACAATCGGGAGCTGTAGTACTGTTAGTTTTCCAGTGATGGCAAAATAACACAGATGCCCACATCAAACACATTTGCATCACTCTGGACCCTTTTTGAACACGTTTACCAATCGTTTTGTGAAGAATACTCTGTTGACGCTAAAGACAAATTGTTGATACTGAGATCACTTGTGTATATTAGACATGATAGAAAAGGTAATAAATGTAGTATAGTTTTAATTTAAGTTGCTGTCTTGATCAAAAGTCAATGAAAAAACCAAACCACTTCCACTTCCTCACTGCTATGACTACACATTGAGAGTTTGTTTTGCTCTCCTTTGGACATCAGGGAGGCATTTTCCAGAAGATGAAGCTTTCTTGGGGCATCTGTGTACCAACCCACAGGTCTATGCATTTGGCTTCCTCCTTTGCTTTTCAGGCTAAAATCTGATTTATCAGAAGTGAATCAGGTGCAGTGCATGAATCTATATGACATTTTTTCCTTAGGGAGAGCACTCACCCAGACTGGCAATCTTGTGAAAGTGTTTTCTTTTTACTGCCATCTCTGAACAATAGAGCTATTCTGTGCTGCAAGAGGGAGACCCAGCACTATCGGTAACCTCCTCCACCACTCACACCAGAGTCCTTGAATATATGTCTGAACGTCTCTTATCTTGCCTGAGAAGTCTTATTTTGTGTTTATTAGTTTCTGCATTATTTCCTGTTTTGATTGCCATAGTGGTTACTGACTATTTGACTATTTCACTTGAAGACTGTTCACTCATCATGACAATAGTCAAACTAATGTGTTTAGAAAAACCAACAAAAAAACCAGCTGCTTCTTAATACTGAGTATAAGTATTTTATTTTGGGCTTTTACAGGATATCTGGAAAGAATTTCTCTCCCTCTCTTTTGAGATCTCATATATTGAAAAACTGTTGAGGTTTCAAGAGCCACTATGTTTTAGGAAGACCTCCTAAAGACATCTTAATTCCCAAATCCCCTTGAGAGCCTGTGCACTTTTCAGCAACAAAGCTTCTGCCTCTGTTATTACTGTTTATTTTTGTTGAAGGAGACACTAACATCAAGAAACAAATGGCGATCTCTCCCAGCAGTCTTATTCTATTAAGGACAGCTGTTATTGTGTCTGCAGCAGTGTACAAAGCATAGGATATAATTTTTTGCTGTGGTCTGTTGATTGCTTTGTTCATCTCTGCTGGTGACGGATTAGCTTTGCAGCACATCCGTAGGTCACCAACCACCCTTTTTGTATTTGTAGTGGTCAGTACTGTGAAGAAAGATTTTAAATTGAAAATAACACTTTCTTTTGTTGCCTTATATTTTCGAGAGCCAGACTCTGTAGTAGAGGTGCCATAGGTCATACTAAAGATACGCTAGGAATGCTACATGCAAGAGCTTTATAGTACCACCAGTCTCTCATTATACCTGCTGTCAGCTGGTCCTACCTGTCCATGACATTTATAAAATTCTTTTCATAAAAAATTTAACGTTAAAAAGTGTTAAGAAAAAGTACACTGCTATGGTTTACTAATGAAAGAAGGAAAGGTTATTTTATTATCAAATGTACAAAGGAAAGCACTTTTCTTCATCTTAGCTGGATGTTTTTTTCATAAAATGCAAAAGCTCTTGTCTTTTATATTTCATTTTGATCAGGTTTTCCTGAAATAGTTCTAATTAAATACTCTTTTAAAACTTACTACTGAAGCATCAAAGGTGTATTTTAAAACAAGATAAGAGATTTAAATTCTTTACAGACTCTGTCAGATGCTCTTTGCAAAAGCACCTTAAAAACAAACCTGTATTTTCAAGAAAGGAGATGGCATATGTTGTCAAAAATTGAGAAAATGAAATAATGGTGCTGACTCCAGTTCCAACAAATGGACAGATTCATCCAATCTTTCTTTAAAAGGACAATGTTACAGAAGTGGTGAAGCACCGTGAGGTCCTTTGTTTTGATTCATGAAATGTGTGCTGCTCCAGGAGCCAGACCAACCCAAAGCAACACCAGTGAGGTAGGATTGGTGTATCTCTGGCCTGATACAGACATTTGTCTTTTACTTTCTTTATGTTACTTCCAAATGGAGTTATTTATTTTTCTACTAGTAATCAGGAGAAAAATACCCATCATCCCTTTCAGTCTTGGGACCAAATTTTAAAATGGAAGAGAAGCTGTGTAGACTTTTTAAAATTAAAGAGACTGCCAATTATAAGCATTTTACTTGAAATACATTGTCAGCGAAGCAAGTTTTTCTAGATAAGCAGACTGATTCCAAGAAGGAAGAGCCCTGTAAATAAATGCACTGGAGTGCATAGAGCACTAAGTTAGAATCTAGGAGGTGGATTCTGCTTCTTTTTCCCAGTGTGTTAATTTGGCTCCTTCCTCTTTCTTTCCCGCATTCTGCCTAGCCAGCAGCACTAGCTTTTGGAAGTAGGACCTATCCCTTCTTATGTATATGAAATGTATTGCACAGGGCAGCGCCAGTGTCAGCTAAATTTCAAGACACAAAAAACCAAGGAGGATAAATCAGTAACTAGATCTAAGGTTATGAATATGTTACTCTTTGGTTTAGATAAATAGACTAAAAACATAGCACCACACATGCTGCAACACAATGGTTTCAAATTAGTTAAAAACACAAGCTAAGACTAAAATGTTGTCCTTTAGATTCAACCAAGCTGTTTCAATTGAAATGATGTACATTGTTTATGCACAAGATTGACTTAAAACATGGCCATACTTCATATTCTGACCAGTTGTCAGGGCTTTGGAATGAACTTTCCTTTTCATTTCTTGAATAACTGGAAAGTTAAGCCTCTGTTGTTGAGGATTTTTTAAAATTTTTTTTTAATATCTATCTCATGTGTTATGGCATAGAAATCTTCTGGGTGAACTTCATTTCTCTTTTGGAGTCCTGACTGGGGCAAGCAGGCAATTCCTGTCTCTTGTCTTTATTCTGCCTGTCTCAATGACAGAGCCAGAACCTTGAAAAGAATTACGGTTGATAAGTATGCCTTCATAAATGAAGTGCTTAAAATTGAGAAAAAAATGCTGTGTCTGAGCTTATTTATTCCTAGTCTCAAATATGTTCTAGCCCTCCTTACCTTTAAAGTGAACTGAGAACTTTGGCCAAATAAGTTTCGATAGTAATAAATAAAGACTTCTTTGGGAGATGGATACTGTTCATCTCCAGATATGTTCAGAGTGAATGAGCATTCAGGTCTATCTTGTATCCTTGCCAAAATACCATTCCAATACAGCTTGCCAGAAAAGTCCCAGCGAACAGTTCTTTATCTTCTTGAGAGCCAAAAAATGAGTCTGTATTGTGGGACAGACTGACTTACCAGCAGTACAATTCAGCTTTCTTGGCCCATACTTCATTCAAGATAGAACCTATTTAATGGATGCTGCTGCCAAAAATTGTTAACAGCTTTCTTGTGGTGTTGATAGCTGCTCATGCACCTCATCAATTCTGTCCTGCTATCTGAAAGGAGAAGAACCATCTTATAGGAATACGAAGATCCTTTGCTGGGACTGGTGTGGAAAAGGATTTCGAAAGCACTGTGTACTTTATTTCTATAAAACAAGAAAATATGGATTATCAATATACCCAAGACATCACACACTGGAAGTTAAATTAGCAGCACAGCAAAAATGGCTTTTGTACAACCTGCAAGCTTTGATATAAAGGGGAGAGGAAGTTCATGAGCTTGCACTGACTGACTACTCTTTGAAAGTCACTCTGGTTTCCTGGTATTTTTTCCAGTTCTGGGAGGAACACAGTGAAATGCTATTCATTTTAAAGTGAGGAATGTAACCATAGTATTTATGACTATAAGAAAAAAGGCCGTTCTCTGTCTTCCTTTGAAATTTTCAGAGTTTGTTAAAAACTTTTCAGTGCGAGCCTATTTTGCCATGCTTACATTTTTCCAGTCCTGATTTTTTGTTATCCAGAAACAAAATCCTCAGTGGAAAACATCTTCCAGCTACATTGTTGTTGTCTGCTGACACACTGTAAGTTCCTGTATGATCTTCATTTTGGATTTAAAATTAAAACTTTGCACCCTTTTCTGTCCATGAATTTCCTACCATTATTTGAGTGATAAATACACTGAAGTAGGAGAACTTATTAAAAAAAGCTATTTCTGTTAATGTTGTTGATAATATACTGTAGCTTCTCTATAGCTGAGTTCCTTCTAAGAAGCAAATAGTTTGGATCCTGAAGGTCATTTGTGTGCTGGTGCTATGATGTCAAATGTTTCATAGCTGTATAAGTAAGAGAGTTAGACATATGGAAATAGTATTATGGGTCCGTTCCAGTTTCTTTAACAACTCTTTAGCCATCTTTAATGAGTATCTCTAATTGTAATCTCTTCCAAGAGTTAGTTTATTCAAAAGCTCTGGCACAACTAAACAACATTATGTGATGTTTTGATCACCTTTTACAAGCTTTATAGAATCATGAAGAAATCATTATGGGATAACACTAAGGATGAGCTATGCAAATCTGCTTTTCTATACTGGATTTTCAAATAGCCTTCTTAGTACTCTTGGACTCTGGATGCCTGGATAGGATAACAATTGAAATTCAACAGCAACTGCAAACTATCTGCAAACAGTTTTATTATTCATTTCAAAGCAGACACCAGTGAGTTCCAGAGAAGATTTTGGTAATGCAGTATCCTTTCAGATGAAATGACAGAAAACCTTGAGTCTGCTTGAATAAGGATACACATGAACACCTTTGTGGCAAGCCTTCCAGCATTTTCTGAAAAGATGTTTCTGCACTGCTATGGATTGTATGGATGTTATGACCAAGAACTATTTTATCTTACATCCATTTTTTATGTTAGTCAAGATGTTTTCAGTCCTTCTTTTTAAGAGTTATCCAGTTTGTATTAACGTTTTAGACTGACTCATTACTTTTGTTTTCAACCCATTTTTTTTTTTTAGCAATCTTCAGAATCTGTTGAGTAATTATTTCTGCCGTTTCATCTGGAACTTCAGTGATATTCAGCAATTTCTTCTATAGAGCTTTGAAAGTATTCTGTTCAGAAAGAACTATGACATGCAAAAGATTCTTTGGGCCATGGCAAGCACATTTTTCATAATGTGTTCACACTTTGTGCCTGAATAAGAAAATGTCCTGTCAGCAAGCTTTTTTCTGTAGGTTTTCTTTTCTGACCTACAGATCAAATACTCTGGCTGTGATACAGCATGTGGTATTCTGATGTTCTTTCTTGCATATTTAAATCATTCTGTGTCTTTAAAGATTTTTATTTTAGAGAAATAGTCATCCAAACTTCGGGAGAAAAAAGTAGTCGATCTGATTTGTGCTTATGAATGTTCCCCACCTGTCTCATCACCTCAGGTAACAGAAAATAGAAACATTACGCATCCTGCAGAATTCAGAAATTTCCTTACTAGTAGTCCGCAAATACTGGAAATACTTTTGAAATTGTTTACTGAAATGACATCTTTTTCTTGGACCATGTAGGAATGCTTTGTATGCTAAATTAACCCAGCAATCTCAAGAAATTTTTCACCTGTTTTTTTCTGGAAATCCTACCTCAGGCAGTCCAGTGGGGTAAAGCCTAGAAATCTCTTTTAAATGCCCTAATTCTGTTTAGATATGAACCTGTTTCCAAGCTCTACCGAAATACAGTATTTTAAAGTCCTCATGTTGACTGCACTTACGTTGTTTCAGTATCAACTTAAGTCAATGGCAAATTATTCATCAACTTTGGGATGATGACTGATCCCTAACAGTGGAAGTAGACCATACCATGTGACTTATGTCCACTTGCAACTAAGCACTGTAATTTACATTCTGAATAATGAGGATTGCAACTGATTAGTCGTCAAAGTGAATGTAAGTAAAAATACAAACACAGCTTAATCACTGAGTATTTCACTACCAGAAAAAATTGAGATCTTTGCAAAGAATTAATTCTTCAGTCTTCGACTTATACTTTTTTGCAGTTACTTCAGTCACTGCTGAAATGCACCCATGCAGCACAGTAGTTTTAGGAAGGAAGTGAAGAAGAAAACTTTCTCCAATTGAAGCTGCAGGACCAATTTTGATAGTAATTATCTAAGGTTGGGTCAGCTCACTGGATGTTATTATCTCCTGCCAAACTCAAAATGAAATTTATGAAAAATGAAACCTGTAATGATCCTAAGTGGTTAGACCCTAGTAATGGAAGTCATCCAGAAATACAGATCTTCCTGCTGCAGAAGCTATCATTTGGTGGCATTTCTTCGGAGTTGCTCTGAAGGCAAGAATTCCAGTTAAAGATACATTAATGCCATGTGAATATCATTTTCCAGCACTGTTGTCTCTCATCCTATTAGGAATCCTGAATGTATCCCATCACCATGTAGGCTGCAGGTGTCAGACGGGATAGGGGAAAGAAGCAGCGTGGCAGACCATTGGTCACTGAGCGATGCAATTGCAGGCATAGGTCCCTCAGTTCTTTGAAAGCTCATGTTTGTTTGTGGCAGTATACCTACAACTGAGTATATTGCTTGTTTGCTTGTTTTAAGTATCCTTTTAAATTATTTACAAACTTAATGGATTAGACTTGAAAATCCTTTCTGCTATCATGCCTATTGAAAAGTCACGTTCATACTCTTCATTCTTGCATGAGTTTCTTCAGGAATCCTATCATTTTTCTTGGTGTGTGGTGTTCTATCTGAGATTTATCAGCTAGTAAAAAAAGAGGATTGCTCCACATTATGTATAGACTTATTCTTGTTTATGCCCAATCTGACTTCTTGCCTTTTTGAACCAATTGTACGTAATACAAAATCCAGTTTTGGCTCTGAAGAACTGTGGTTGCTCCTGTAGGCTATATTTTTTCAACTAGGTATTCCTGCATACATGTAAAGCTCTGCATTTGTCGTCTTTGGTCTCAGATATATTTTAGATACTTAGGCTCTAGTTGAGTCTCTTTTAAACTTTCCTTGTTGAGATAAACAGTCTGAGCTTTTAAATCTTTCATTCAGGCTGGTTTCCCAGTTCTTTAATCATTGTTATGGCTCTCTACTAATCCTTGCTGATCCCAGTGGTCCTGAGGTGAAAGCCATTGTGATTTCCTGCACCTCTCAGTTCAGGAACTTGTGATCAGTGAAAAGAGATTGCGTTTCAACATCCCTGCGATCTCAGGCTCATTGAATAGCCCCGAGCAGGAGTAGACAGTTGTAAATAGAGAAGCCGTTGGACCACTTTTATTTGTGATGGCAATCGGCCCATCTTCCAATAGATGTGGATCTAGTCTTTTGAGCAACTCTTGATTTTTGTGACAAGCATAATTCAACTAAACTATATGGTATCCTCAAGTTATTCTAAATAAAGTTCTCATAAATTTTATTCAGAAAAGCTTCAGGATTTAGCTGTGTGTAATACAGCTATCGAGTGATATAACGTGTGTTTCAACATAAAGAAGAAACGTCTCACAAATACTAATACCTAAGAATCAGAGGAAGTCTTTGTTCATTGAATTCTCAGAGGTCTTGGCACACCTTGACTTAAGTCTCATATCGAGCTGTCTTTCATGTATCTGATTTAGAAACCGCAGTAGATCAGAATTGGCGAAAGAACATCCAGCTTTCATCACTGACTTGTCAATATAAGGAGAAGTGACATGACAATAACACGTCCCAGCATGTTTGTTAGGGATTCTTCACCCATGAAATTTATAATCCTTTCAAACACAGAAACTGTACGTTTTTAAAGGGCTCATGAAAATTAAATGGAAAAGTGAAAATATGGAGTGAGTGGAAAATAAAGTAGCTTCCGTATCACTTAGTGATTTGCTTTAATTGCGAGAGAATGTTTTAGCTGAAGAAGTAAACCCTTTTCTGTTCTTATTAAATAAAACAATACATGACTTTTATATGTTTTCAGCCATTTTGAACAGTTGTGTGCAAAGTTTTGGTGTAAACATGTTTATTTGAATGAATTTCTCCCTATATTTGCTTACAGAGGATTCCCAATAGTATTAACTTTAATAGCTGTACTTCTGGTTAAATTGGAGATTTACATTAAAATAAGTTTTTGAAAACAGATTACTGTGTTGGATACTAAAGTTCATCAACAGAAACAATACAGTTCATTTAATGTCACTGTTGATTTCTGCAGTATGAAAGATCATACGATGTCTTAGATGTTTATATATAGTTGTAGTAATGTCATTTTGCGTTTATATATATAGAGTAACGTTTCCCAGGATAGTAATAGGTCCAAAAATATTTCTTAAGTATTTACACTTCCATAATATTTATAAAAGCAGTGAATTTGGCATATCCATGTGAAAATACAACTACATTTATTTAATTTAAATATATATGTTTCATTCGGCACAGACAACTTTAGTGAGGTAAAATGGTGACCAGAGTTTTCAGATGAATTCTCACTATCACAGTTGCAGTCCTCACGTTGGTCCTTGGATCTCATTTCTCTAGACAGCCCTGGGAACCTGCTGCAGCAGATGCCTCCAAGACCCAGAGCTGCAATAATGAATGCAGTGACTCTTTCAAGTGGCCACTTGTAGGGGCAGAGTTAAGGTTGCTTCAGTTTTTATCCTGACAATATATCTTCTAGCTTTTCAGACATATAAATCTGAAGTACTCTAATTCTTCACTCCTTGTTTTTCAGATGCTTGAGTGACAGTGAACTTCACTTTCTAGAAGCACAGAACACTGTCAATAACCTTAACTATATGCATGATAGCTTTTGTCATCAAATGGTAGGAAAACCTTTTCCTGCACTAATTCTAATATCACTGTTCCACTGTTACAGTAAACTTATTTTCAATGACTGCCTTTAAGGTGCTGGTTTTGACTTTGCTGGTCATTGCATAGGAGCATGGCCAACAAATATCCAGGTATGGCAGCGGATTAAAGTAGAGCTTTCCAAGAGCAACAGTGAATCATTTAGGTAATTTATCATCTGTCACCAATCACCTTTTTCTATAGTATTTTATAGTATTCAGATTAGTTCTTTAGCCCAGTTCTGAAATACTCTCAAGACAGGACAGATTTATTTATTTAAAATGTATGTGTGCAAGTTTCTTAAATTATGTGATGGGCTGGAGCTGCACCAACATAACCGTATCAGCATTCAGTATCGCTGGCTTTAGGAAAAAAAAAAGCAAATGCATGATAATGAGATGAGATAAAAATTCAATCAGAAGAATAAAGTATTTTTGTGATTGTTTTATTCATTTTCTTTCTCGCACAATTCCCTCTCCTAAAACACCCTGTCTTAAGCAGCCACTTTTTGGCATATGTTCCAAAATATATAAAACCTGGCACACATGAGTGGAGGATTTTTAAATTACTAGTGAGGACTGGATATACTTTCACTTTAATCTGAATTGGAAATAGCTCAAGTAAAGAATAACAATGTTGTCTGCAGAGATACTGATATAAATAGGAAGATATTTCAGAGCATAGTCTTTCATTTTTAGTTTTTATTCATAACTGGTAAGGAACTGTAAATAACTTCACAAGGGATGTTGCTGATTAGTATTAAAAGGGAAAAAAATACAGAAGTTATAGAAAATTGCAAAAGTTCTGAAGAAGTTTCCCATTTACCCATTTCTTCCCCCTTCTTTTCAAGAAAAGAATTAGGGTTAAAATTTTGGTAAAAGATGTTTTTTCTTTTCTAAGTTGGCACTTCTTTTCCTTATTTTTTCTCTCATTTTATCCCTCCTCTTTTTATGGAAGTAAAAGAGGGAGACATCCACTGAGCTTTGCTCTATCTGTGTAGTTCAGCTCCTTCGGTAAGTCATTTTCTATATATCCTTTTTTCTTTATTCTTACACGTTGCTACATGTTTTCTCACCAGATTTGTTGGGAGGAGAGCTAACAACAGATGTCAGAATGAATGAGCCCGGTGTGCTTGACAAATAGATACTGAACAGTTTGCTCACTGGCTCATGTAACTGCAGCTTTGTAAAGCCGAAGACTTGCAGCTTTTGGGTGTGGGGGCTGTCATAGGTAGTTTCATAAACCTGTGGAAGAACTTTTCAGGGAAGAGTGTCTTAATTATACTACGTTTGTTATGTTTTTATTGAATATTAACTAGAGACCATTACAAAGGACAACCTGACATTTTTCAGTTATATATATCATATATATATCAACTATATACTAGTTTTTGAATTCTCTATACTTCCTATTGCAGCCTGCTTTCCATTAGCAGACTATGAAAAACTTATATGTGCTGTTTAAGCTTCACGAGGTTCCTCTGAGGTAGATAAAACATGGAATGTTATCTTTCTTGAATGCAAATATATTAGAAGGTATGTGTCCTGTATTTTCTGAATCACAGCTTTTACTTTTTACAAAAAGCTCATGTATGTTTTTAGTCAGAGTTAGGATTCCTGCTTATGTAATAAAGTTGCAGTATGTACCCATATATTAGGTGCTTAAACTACTTTCTAAACTTAACGTGCTTATGTTATTTAGATATTTTTATATTATTTTTATATGTATACACATGTACACATACTATTTTGGTGTTACTCGCACTGCTAGTTTTGGCTTATTTGGGCATCTAGCAAAGGTACAGTACAGAGCACGTAATTTTTAATTTACGCTTAAACTCTTTTTGCAGTAAACGGAGAGGGATAGGTGCATAGAGTATGATTCAGGCTACAGCTAAACTCCGAAGTAGTTTAACTGCTTGCTGTGCTCCTGGATCCTTGTTCTGATTGCTGAGATAGAGCGTTTGGCCAGGCAACACCATGGTTCCCTTCCAGCTCATGTGCACAGAATACTTTCCATGTAAAATGACAAGTAAATACAGTTTTCATCTGTTTTGCATTAGCACGCAGAGGGATGTTCATCTAGAAGTGAGTCCCACATTCTACAATTTAGACATAGTCTCCAAAATAACACACTATTCGATACTATTGTTACCTCTTCCTTATGACTTAGGAATTGTCACAGCTACCTTCTCCAGAGCAGTTGTTTCCTTGTGTAGTAGAAGCTTCAGCTGTAGAAAGTTTGACCTCTTTGTCATTTCTATCCAGACAAACCAAAATGTCCTTGCTTTTGTGCCAAAGAATATTCCTTTACACCCACAACTTCAAAAATTGTAGCAAATGTTGATGTAGGGTCCAAAAATGTTTCTGTATGTTTTGTATTTCATTGCATTTCTTAAAGCAGTATAACTGCAGGGTATGCACAAACTATATCAGCCACTCCTTGGCTAGAAGTGTCTGTAAAGTGCTTTTAGAGTTGGGGTCTTTTGCTCATCATCTTTTATAGCTTCAACCATGAACTGATTATTGTCATAGAACACTCCTGGCTGTATAAATAACAAAACACAGATGGTATCATGTAGCTTAGCTAAGTGATATTAGGCAAAAGTAAAGCATCAAATGAGCATTTTTGATGTGTAAATACCTACTTTTAATTTCCCTGATTGTATTCTTGATCATTTTGATGAAACTAATTTGAAAAAAAAAACCTGTAATAATAAGGAATAATTCCAAGTAATGTATTAGTTCTCAATCATTAGCCTACTCTAATGATACATTAGTAAGACATACATATGTAAATATACTCATAGAAGATCCAGAGAACATTTTTATTTAGTTTTTTAAAATTCCACTTTCTGAACTTGTTGCAAGTACAAAGCTACTTCTTTTGTAGTTTGAGCCATAAATATTAGATTTTATATGCAACTGTAATGTTTAGGAATATACACTGTTGTGATCTATCAGAATTTCTATAGTTACTGAAACCCAGACTTGAGCATCCTTAGCTTTGGGTATTTTACCTGCTGTCTACTGTATTTGTGATAACTCATGTACCTTTCTTTATAATAATCTGAAACTTTGAAGCCTTCCCAAATCCTGTACTTCTCTTCAAATTCAGTTTGATGTTTTTATAGTATTTATATTCTGCACGTCAGTTGTAGAGATAGCAGACATAACACCGATGACCTACAAACATCCAGAATTTGTCCAAAGTGATCAAATTGTATCCAGAAACAAATCATTTGCCAAATTAACCTTTTGGACATGAGTTAAATTATCTTCAACTACTTGCAAGTGTGGGTTTTTTTATTATTTTTGAAGTGATGCTTAACTTGGTGATCTTGCTATAAATAGGAAAAAAAAAGTTTAAACTTCAAGAGTCCCAATATGGAGAAGAATTCCAAATGGAGACAAATTCATATTCTGCATTTAGAGAGCGATCATGTTCGTTCTCTGAAAGATCTGCATTTTGTATCCTCAACTTTTTTCAGCTGTAATATGCATAACTTTTCTCTCTAGTTCAGTTGAGCTCAGTATAGGATACAGAAGAGTCAAGAGGGAAAACTAGCTTTATGCCAGCTTTTCAGATCTGTAGTTGGGATTAATGTCAATGGTTATCATAAGATAGAGAAAAAAATTAGTATCATCTACATATTGCATAGACCATTCTGATATTAGCTGTAGTTTAAAAGCATTCAGACCATACCTTTTTTCCCCCGTACGATTTCTCTATTACTTTCCACTTGGGTGAATTTAGCAAAGACAAAAAATGATGGTTTGCTGATCTTAAAAACAGGCAGCGTTTCTAGAAGGGCATAAGGAGCTCCCAGCATAACGGAGAAGTGATCTTAAGTCCTTTGATTTTTAATATATTGATTTTATATTTACTCACCAAAAAAGAAAGATGCAAAAAGCTGTAACTAGTACTGTATTTGTTATCAGAAATGTAATAGAATTTAAATATATAATGGCCATATCTCATTTTGCATTAATACACTGGCTTTCATCTAAAAAGAAAATACCAAACGTGCTAGGCAAAGGATACACCATGCCAATAAAGTGAGTCATGCTTTATTCACTCAATGTGTGCATCACCTTGAGTATTATAAAAACCTATAAAACTGTCAACAAGTTATGCTTTAGCATCATTCCTGAAAGTGGAACTGTGTTCTCAGGTATTCCAGTCAGTACCCCAGTGACATGACATCCCTGGAAATATCATGTACTGAGGACTGACCGATGACAACTGCAGGCACCAGAGATATTTGATGAATATATTGCAGTTCCAAAATACTGGTATATTACTTGCACTTACATGTGCAATGTAAAGTTACTCTAGCTGAAAGTTCCTTATAAATTCAGGATTCATAAGCATTTTAAAATAAAGCATAAATTAGCCTTAAACAGTATGGAAAATGTATTGTAGGCTAGTACGTAGTACCCGTTATTTTCTCTTTCACTAGTTAAAACCAAAGCCTGACCCAAGTATAACATAATATTAATTCTCCAGGAATCTTCCAATTTAAGACAGTTAAAATTTTTTAGGGTTCAAAGGTAACTCCTCCTGCGAATTAACAGAAAATTATTTTATTTTCTGTTCATGGATGGTATCTGTTGAATTCATGCTCATAAAATGTCCGCTTCATACATGGTGTTTTCTTGCCCTTTCCCAATTCCGTGATGTAGAGACTGCTCATGAATTTCAAAAAGTTGTGTTAGAATAATCTTTTCATATCACTTGTAAATGCCATTAGATCGAACTAGGTGTCTTGATAGCAACTCCCTCCCATGAGTGCTGTAAGTTTTAAAGAGGAAATTGGTTTCTTTTTAGCTTTACACAAACAATTTAGCAAAAACAATGCAATCGCAAATAGACTTTAAGAGATAACCACTAACTTTTTTGGGACCTACGGTCTCCATACCTGGGCTCTCAATGTCTTCCATCTCAGAAATCCTGGCAACAATTTAATCTTTAGAAGTCAGAATAGGAAGTAAGGTATTTCTGAAGATATTCTGGCCACTTTGAGACTCCTCAACAACTGTGCTGATTTACAGAAATACCTGTATTTTTATGAAGCTTTCAAAACATCTAAATAATACACCTTTTATTACAGACAAGGACATGCAAGAGCATAATTGATGGTTTGTCCTTATTGTTGTTTATCAGGCTAAAAGGGCCAAGCTGATCAGAGTCACTGCAGTTGCAGCAGGGATGCATTTGGTCTAGAGTGTCTCATAGTTCAGCCATCAATCATTATCTGCCTTATGAGGGGAAAAAAAATGAACAGTTACAGATGAAAACAGCTTTAGAGCTTCACTTTTTCTGGGGCTGCAACTTTGTCTAACAAGATGCCTTCGCTAACGAGATGTTTCAGAACAGCTAAGAAGTATTGCGGTACATAAGCCAGTAAAGAGGAGAGGTAGCTATGTTAAATAAGCATGTCTGCTGGATGCTTATATATATCTCTCTCTCTCTCTGTATGTGAAAAATAAGCAGGCTCCCTGAAGCTTTGTAATATAGTATTCTAATTTAGGGAACTAGATTTGTGATGTTTTTGTAATACTTCATCTGTGGTACTTTCCTCTGAAGCTAATTAATTTCTATACTTCTATTCGTAAGCAAATCTAGCTAATAAAATACCCTGTCAAAATAGTCAGATTTTCAAGTAATCTGTTTTTAAACATCCAACCAGGCAGACAAACCTAAAAGGTGCACTGTTAAAGTAAATATACTAAACCCTCAGTCTATGTAGCATAGTATTACAATAATAGGTAGAGGTAGAGTATCTATTTAATGCAGTGTTGTGTCCCAGAAGCTAATATAAGAAAGAGGAGTGTCATTCGTGTCATTCAATATGATTTGAAGTTTCCACACGTTTTTTATGATTTCAAATTAGTCAATGCTTCTCTCAGCACTGTTAAAATGTAAGTGTTTTCCAGATCATTGAACTCACTGTGTGTTTCCAGTGTTTAGTCTAGAATATTTTTTTTTCCTCACTGTCTTCATAAATATCTAAGTTTTTAATTTTCTACTGTTACACTTTTAGGGGGCTATTAATTTAATTATTATAAGTAAGCGGGACTCCAACAATGTCAATAAGACTACACGGGTTTGGGATCTGTCTCTTTAAATATTGATGTACTTTTAAGAATAATGTTACATTTACACCATACCAGACTAGAAAATTAGGCCACTACCTCTAGTCTGCTGTGTTAATTTTTATTCTTTTCTAGTATTTCTTGCTCTAACTATTGCAGAGTATAGCTTTGGGGGATGTGGAGTTTCTATATCTCTTTTGAAGAAATGAGCACAAATTTCAAATGCAACCTGTTACTACCTGTTCAACATGATTTCTGAGAGGCAAAAAGCCTGACTCTGCTTTACAACTTTGATTTGTGAATCAATTATTTTTATCTAGCTTGAAGTAGTTTCATCTGCTTCAACTTCATATAATATATTATGATACTATGAAAAACTACAAGCCTTGGTTGTTAGTACCTAGTAAATGTTGACCAAGTTCCATATTTATGTGTTATTGGAAGTATTCAAATTTTTATATTTTTAACATATTATAAAAGGGCAAAAAACATGTGATGGAAATTTTCTGGTTCATTAGTCCATCTTTGGCGTGATTCAGAAAACTTAAAGTCCAATTTAGTCAGTCTCTGGGGTAAAAAAGTATAACTCATGAAATACAAAGAAGTGCATTAGTTTTAATTTGTCCATAATGGTAATGGAGTTGGTATGTTCACAGTTCTCTGTCCATTCATCAATAGACAACCTCCACAAACCAGCGTCTCCTCTCATTTTTCTTCCACAGAGGTGCTACAGCTTCATTTTGGACAAAGTATAATTGATTGCATTTGGGCAAGACTTCTTGTAAGATTAGTTACATTTTTAATCAAAATGTCATGGAGTACAAATGTAACGTGCAAAGAAGTTCTTTGTGTTGGAGGGATTCGTTGCTCAGGAACAGCTGCAAATGCACAACCTTGTGCTGTACTTTCTTACCCTACCATTATTGAAATACTTACATATAAACATAAGGCCTCTTTATGAAAGTGATGGCTGGATCGGTTAAAGATTTGGAAACCGGAAAATTTAGTTTGGTGCCTAACCTCTAAGTGCTTGGCCCTAGAGTGAAAGCCTAATATCCTGCATATTAAGACTTAAGATATCTCTGTAGTACATGGGGAGGGTTAGGTTATGTCTAAGCAAATTAAGTTCAATACTTTCAATCCAGTCACTGGATACTTTATCCCCGAAAGGAGATATTAGAATTCAGGGGATTTTATATTCTATTCCTCTGTGTAGGAATCAGAGTTTGAATCAAGAATGTACACAAAGCTTTTCAAACTTCAAAGGAACATAATGAGAGTGTGGATAATATTATATCTTAAGTATGTAGCCTCCCTTGAGTAAGGTTAATTGTACTAACTCCTCTGTGAAGAGGATAATGTATGTTCAAGAGCTGGCCCTGGTGTAGGTTTGGAAGTGGTACCCAATGTTAGATAGAATTTTTTATTAAATTCCCTGTGCCAACGTGCTCCCGCTTCAAAACACGTTCAGGTGAGCATAGTCTTATTGGCTGATTCACAGCTATTAAGTGGATAAAACAACCACACTCACAGTCAACTACAGTCAACCACAGTCAAAGTTTTGAACAAATACTTCATCTTTGAAGATCTCAAATTTTGAGACTTTCATGCTTGCATGTGAATTTATCTTTGTCACAGGGTGGGAGTTCCAGGATCTCCTCTGTGCTGGGAAGTGCACCGTTCTTCCACTGATTAGTTAATTATTCACTTGGGCCTTCTCCAGCTGAGTACCCTGATATGAATGAATATAAACAAAATAGTTTCTGCCAGGTGTCAGCCCTTTAGAATAGTGAATAGCAAAATAAATTAAGATGTTGTTACTGGTGTAGTTTTTTTAAAAGAAGACGGAGAGAAGTATCTCTAGCAATTACATTGTTAAAATGGTATTTAAATAGGCTGGATGTGTGGAGGGCTTTGCAATTTAGAATGATTATATAAAAATAATGAAACTTGCTTTTTTTCAGTCTTCTGTGAAATGGAATAATCAGCACTCTCCTGAACAAACCATATTATTTTCCCATGTCTTTTCATTACTACATTTGAAGTTATGATTCATATATTATGGTGATTCATAGTTAGCCGTATGAAGCAGAGGTTTATTTTTACAGTGTTACCTTAAATTAGTATGGCTAATAAGTGATTTTAAGGTACAGTGATTTCAGTGGTTCTGCATCTACTTGTTAGAATTTAATGTGTTTATATATGACTTACTCTGATACTTCGCAGTAGACTTTCCAGGGAGTAGGTGACTGCTGCGTGTTAACCATGATATATTAGAATCTTTAAACTCATGAATTATTAGGCCTAAAATGAAATGTGCTTTACTGCTCAGTTGAGAAACATCTTTGCATCTGGCATCTGTTATGCAGCAACAGGGGTCACATTCATACCTTAACCGTGCGCTGTATCATCTCAGAGGCCTTGGGCAATGGTTTGGCATGTGGTAGAGCTTCTCACTTGCTGTTGGGACATCAGATGGTACCAAAAGTTTGTCACATAATTTCCAGAAGGGAGGAAGCTCTTTGGAGTTGTCTGCAATGTGAATGTAAATAGGATTTACTCTCAAAAGACTGGAAGATTGAACTAAACTGAAATTCTTCAAGATGTCTGATATGAAAATGTATTTATTTCCTCCTCTTTCCTACAGTTTTTCAGGATTTGAAGTTCAGTGTCCGTGGCCAAAGGAGAATTTAAATGGTCCTGGATTTTAACAAGTTTTTATGTAGCTCTTTATATATTGCAAAATATTAAATAGTTAGTGAAACTGATGTTTAACTTCTAAGTCCCTTAAAAATTTCAGACTAAAAAATTCACCTAAATCTACTCTTAACTTAATCTCAGGCATTGTTCCTTGTAGAGCTTTTATATTTCTCTTTGTGAACAGATAATTTCTGCTCTCGCCACTCTCCTCTTGGTAAAGTGGATATTATGAGCTTCAGTACAATCAATATCTAGGAATAGAGAAAAATTGCAAAGTGAAGAGATTTTTCTTCTTCTTAGACTAATTCTTCTCCTTAAAGTGTTAAAGTGTATGTATGGCTGACATTTTGCTCTAGACTTAGTATCTTAAAAAATGTAACACGCAAAAAGCTCCTGGAACATGAGGTCATGGGCTGTCATTTCCTTTAAAGGGCAGGAGTGTTTGTTTTATGAGGATAGTTTTTATCAGCCT
>NW_009234772.1:40737-77452 GCF_000690835.1 Fulmarus glacialis | reverse complement strand
CTACAGAGTGTGTGTAAGGGCCTGCAGGTGATAGGTAGTACCAAGGGAAGTAGTTTCACTTCTAGTTTTGGCAGCCATTTGCTGCATTACTTACATAAGGAGTATGTCGCATTTGTTTTCCAAAAGCATCATTGTTTTCTTTGCTGTATTTGGTTTGGTGTTGAAGGACCCTGAATCCACGATCAGTGGAGTTGAGGGTAACGTTGGGGTAGTAGGAGAGATTTGTGGCAAATCTGCCTGGCACATCTGCAGTCTGGCTCAGTCCACTCACTTCTTTCTGCACAGTGGAAGACATGTTGGAAGCATAAACTTCATAGATTCATACAGCAATTTTTATGACTGTATCTAAGCCCACTCAGGCTTTCTCTTGAGTTGAGGTTTTGAATCATTTCCTTCTAATCAAAAGCCATGGTGGTATTTCAGTAATAAATCTTTCCTGTGTTTAAATACCTCATGTGTCTGCACCGCCAGGGCACTGCATTTCTCTGCTCTGGACCAGGGACACCCAAGGACCTCTGCCTTCTTTGCCAAGCATCCTTGTTCTGCTCTCTAAAGCCTGCCTGATTCTGCTGACGTGGCATGGCTGCAGTCATGGCTGCCATGGAGGCAGTAGGCATTGCGAGAGCCGCAGGTTCTGTGCAGAGAAGCAACGTGGAATTCTGCGCTACCAGGGAAAATGGTGAATTGCAGAGGTAGGAATTCAATGGCCTGGAGCCATCCAGGTGTGGGGTTTGTGCCAACAGGTGGTGGGTGTTTTTTCCATCACCATGCTCCAGTGTCACTTTACTTATCTCCTCTTACTGGGCACACGTACAAGCTTATAATCTTAAAGGGTGGACAAGTTAAAAACACTCCGAGATGCAGCTGAGTGAGCCATATCTGAAAGACACATAAACCTATTAATTTGACACTGGTTCCAGAAAACAAGCCCCTATTAGTAGTACTGGTCTTTATTAATCTGAGCACAGTAGTGTTCTAATGAATCAGTGTCATTTCTAGATGCACATTGGTTCACTTGACAAGTTATTGGAGCACCAGCAGAGCAAGCAAAAGGTAGTATATATGCTGATGGAACAACTGTAGTGCGAATATGCACTTTGTATATGTATCTGAAAATCCTACTCAGTCATCAGCAAGGAAATTGTAACCCATGCTTGATTTAGATGTGACCATTTCCCATAATATAAGCAGAGTAATTTGGTAAGGAGGAAAAACCTTTTTATGAGTATGCTGCGTATTCTGTATTGTATGCACCTCATGCCACTTTAACAATTGAGACTGGCATTTTGGGGGGCTTGTAAAATCATAAATGAAGTCAAACCATGTATCTAGAATGAACAGTTAACCTGAGCACTGCTGGTGCTTGTAGTCCCATTGCTTACCCAGGAGTAAGGTAAACAGTGTTTTCCTCTAACAATGGAATTGCTTCAAGAATGCTTTTTCAAGCTTTTATTTATTGTATTCACCTCAGGATCATGAATAAAACAAACAGTAAAAGATGCAACGCTGTTCTCACAATAAGGTCAAATAATATAGGGTGAAATCCAACACTCTGCAGGAGGCCAACGCAAGTCATACACCCCAATTAAGCCATCAAAGTAGATTTAAGTGGAATTTATTTGGTGTATAAGATTTGAACTATGAGTTTCACCTTTAGAGAGGCAGTCTACAAAGAACAAATGCTGGGCTTGAACTTGTCCCCAAATAAATCAATGTTATCCTGCTGATACCACAGGAAAAAATGACTTCTAGAGTCAAGTCACTTGACTCTTGTTTGTAAATACCTATTTCTAAACCTTTGGAAAAGTATTTCAGCACAGAAAATAAGGAGGACACATTCCTATCTTGGCCTTATGGCTTTTGTGAATTATTTATTCTTGGTTCTGGGTGGCTTGTTTCTTGCCCTTGCCATCTATAGATTTAGTGATTTGTATTTCCACTGCAGAATGTTACCCAGGATTGAATATTGAACACAACAGCACAAGGCATAAGGAGATGGGTGGGCACAGGAAATGAAGATCTTCATGTCAACCATGTTCAAAGCGTGAATGAATAGAAAACAAAGGTTTTGCACTATCATTTGATTATCTTTCTCTTTTAGTCCACGTTTGGACATTTCTAGTACACGGTAGAGACTACAATATCGTTACATTTTTATCTTTGATATATATAGAATTTGTAGGCTCTGTGTAAACAAATATTCCCAATACATTGTCTGTATTAAAAGTCTCTATATTTCTTGAAGACCTGCTTAGGGAATATTTATGGGTTTGTATATGGTGACTTAATATATTGGCTTAACTTGACTCTGGGATTCTGAATTTGTGATCACTTGGCCTTTGAGGTTTTTGGGGGGTTTTGTGGGTTGTTTTTTTTTTTATAATATAATTATTAGTTGAGCCTAATGCCTTAGATGAACCTTTTTTTCTCTCCTTCAGATGAACAAAATAAATTACTACTCCGCTCCTTTCTGTATTGTCTAAGATGTTCAGCTTAATAGAAAATGGGGAAAACGCCTACATGAGCTCAGCTTCTTGGCTAAGCTTGTTTAGTTAACATTTAGTGGAATGTGTCTAAAAGGAAGTAACAAGCAAATTAATCTAATTTGAAAGTTCTGAGTTTTCCGTATGTGCTGTACATAGAATTTGGACAGTGATATAAAATCCTGATCTGCATTTGCTAATTTATGATTGTTGGAGCCTCGTCTTTTAATGGAGCTGGGAATGAGGATACTTGTCTCTTCATCACATATTGAAACACAAGCTAGAGGTTTTTTCTGATGGAACTTGCTTGCTTGAAATAAGTACATGTGATTCAGCATAACATTTAAACATCTCATTATGTCCTTTCACATTTATATATTTTTAATTTTTTTTTTTAGTGCTGCAATAAATTCAGCTCTTAAAATACATGGGTTTGCTCAAATGTAGTTTCAAAACATCAGCCTTTTGTGGACAGAGCTCATCATGAAAGGAACTGTCAGAGATGAACATGCAGTTTGTTACTGCAGGGAACCAATAAATAAGAATTCAAGCTTGTCAACATTTAGCTGTAGGAAATTTGAAGACATTCAAGCTTTAATGTCACAAACATTCATAGAGTGCCGAGAGAGCTGTCGAAATGTCTTTAATGACACCACTTAATGGGAGCAGATAAATGTAGAATGGGACCCAAGGCCTATACCTGAGGAGTGCCATAAACAACTCTGTCAATACAGGGAAAAATATAGATCACCGAAATCATATTGTGAGTGGAATGAATGTGCTATCAGAATTAAAATGTTGCAAGTAGCCCAGTGCTCTGGGAAGCTGCCAGTAGTTTCATTAGCTGTAGGGAATTCTACTATTTCAGATTGGTTGTGTGTATCAAACGAACAGGTTAAATAAGAACTTCAGAAAACAAGAACTTAAGATCACTGTTGATGGGCCTCATCCAGGTGTCAGATGAAATCTTTGGAAATGCCCTTTTCACAATAAGTATTCCTAAGTTTCATGCTTTCTGTAAAGTAGCTTTCTGGTTGCAGAACAAGTCACACACATCATCTTCTGTCTTGGGAAAGTTATGGTCCTCTCTTTTCCATTGAAATACAAGCCTTTCATCCTGTGAGGGCGTGTTTTCTTTGCCTACATAAGGACACAGAACACATCTCACTGAATAGAGACCACAGGGATGTCCCATAGCAGTACATGGCTTTGTGAGACCGAAGTGCTCATATTCCAGGATTGAGACCTGGGCTTTGATCAGAAGGTTGATAGTATTAAAATACAGCAGTTCCTATATTGTATCTTCTTGCATTGTGTAGTGTTTGGTTTCACTTCTCTCTCTCTCTCCGTTCCCCTCCCCCCCGCAAGGTGATAGGAAGGATTAGGAAAACTAGACTTATCTTAAGTTGCATTACAAATAATTTGGAATTATTCATTTAAACTCTGTGATTATTATGTGCAAATACTTACGTAGGTTAAGCTTTAGAATATTTAACTCCTCTTCTAGGTAGATGCTTCTAATTATCCATTTTTAATAAACCTCAGTGGAACAGGTACCATTTAAAAAATGCACATTAATCATAAGTAGCCTATAATTATAAGCAGAAGTAAGTATACTTGCACTAATGAGCTAGTGACATTTAAGGACATTTGTGCTAAAAGGAATACAGCATTATGAAACATTATGTAACAAAGGTGAAACACAACAAAACTCCTAAAATGCTTTTCTTTAATGAAAAAGATTGTATTTGACACTGTGATTTTTCTGCCAGTCTTGTTTGTTGCA
Source organism: Fulmarus glacialis (assembly GCF_000690835.1). Taxonomy (NCBI): domain Eukaryota; kingdom Metazoa; phylum Chordata; class Aves; order Procellariiformes; family Procellariidae; genus Fulmarus; species Fulmarus glacialis. Next base: position 73,183 of record NW_009234772.1, on the reverse strand, counting down.
AGACAAATTGTTGCATGCAATCTAGGTTACAATAAGAGCAAACTGCATATTTCTGGCTGTGAAATGAAATTAAATGTTGGGTGAACCGAGCAGTCTCCCTCTTTGGTCTGTCCTTTCATTCTGGGAAAGTACTTGATCAAAACTGAAGTGCAGGCTGCTCAACTAACTATTTAAGGTATAATTAATGTTAAGGTTGTGATTAAGTCGTTGATACAAGTGAACCTTTAGCAATGTGCTTAAAAACTATACGGATTAGAAATGGACTGCTGAATGCAACTCAAAATACTAACCATTGGAGCATTTGCATAGCTGCAGCTAGTTTCAATGGACTTTCACCAATGTGAATTGAGAGTAACTCAGCAGAGAATTAGGTTTGAGAAACATATTTAATTTTATCCAATTAATAAACTGATGCCTAAAAATGTGTTACAGTACCTATAAAAGGAAACAAATACCTGTAAAATGTATCACACTGACGTGTCAAAGGTATTTTCAGTGAGAATCTATATATTTCTTGCTCTAATTTAAATACAAAACTAAGAATTTGAAATTAAATTTGCAAATAAATTGATGGATGTTACATAAATGACACAAAGTTAATTTTAGAAGTATTTTCTGTTAATTGAAAACTGGATTTATCGTTAAAATTGTGAAAGGGAAACCAATAGATAGATATCCCTGAAGGTGAATATACTACAACCACGGGTGAGTAATATTGTATACCTGCAATCATGAATTTTATATGAAATGTCTGTCAATAGGATCTGAATGCCTTTTTGCTTATCATGCTAACAAAGGTGTACAGGGAAAGGTCCAGAGAATAAGAAAGAAGTTTTTGTAGATCATTTGGCCACAGGGTTTTCAGTCCAATTAACTACACTAGGTTTATGTTTCAGAACCCTGAAGAAGCTGTGCACTCTTGAGTGTGTGTGTGTGTTGTATCCAAATGTATATGTTTGCCAGCATTATTTTCGTATTATTTATTTCATATTTTATGAATGGTTGTACCTGGTAGGTAATTAACATGTAGCTCATCCAGATTTTCCTGGGTATCTTACCTTAACACTGCAGGATTCCTTTTACCTCTCTATATTGCACACGTTTTGTGTCCCATTAATGTCATTGGGAGTTATGTGTGAGTTTGGAAGGAAAACAGAGCTTGGGAAAGAGCACCTGAAACTAATATTTACCACCAAATAGACAAATCGGCCTGCTTCTAAGACAGGATTTCACAGATGCACATATTTTAAAGGGCAGAATAGTCACTGTATAGAAAACAATAAACATACAGAGCCTTTATTATGTAGTGCCTGATACTGAAGGGCGCTTAACATTATTAGGAAATCATAGTATTTTATGATAAGCACATGGCTCATTCATCTGCCTTTTTTATAGTGCAGCTTTTGCAAAGCTGCCCAAGTTAATTCTGATATAGAAGGCCTGTGTGAAAATAGAAGCATTTCATTAAGAATGCATTAAAAGGAAACTAAAGTGATGAAAATATGCCAGTAATGAATCTCCACAATTAATGGCCCAAATTAATGAAGGTTTCTCAATTCAGGAATGAAATAAGAGCTTCTAGAATACTTGCTCACAGATATCTAGCTTTCAGTCCCAGAAAAGAGAGGATTAATTTATGTCCTTTTCGATGGATTAATGTTATTTGGCACAATTTGTAAAGTTCTTTCTTCTTTCTCATTCTTACATATAGTATCAGACCTGTATGCTGAGAGCTATGAGAGGAAGTAGCAAGTAAAAGGAATAATGCATACATTATCCCTGCTTCTAGTTAAGTATCCTGTGCATCTGCAGATTCAGTTAGTTTTGGAAATAGGAGAAAGTGCTTGGATAGCAACATTTTTTCAGATGTTTTTATGTGGAGGTTTAGTATGCCTAGCCTGTTTTCAGTACACCTGTATGCAGTAGACTGAAATGGATCTTTTATGAAAATGCATTTATTTTGCATTATCCCTGAATAAGCTGTATCAGGTGAATACATTTTAGGTTCTTTTGAAGCAGGAAAACAAATACAGGACAGATAGATTTAAAGGAATTCCACATCTGGCTTATGTTGCTGGAAAATAATGATCATCTTGCTGATAAGTTAACGTTTTATTTTTTTAAAAATCATAATGCTTATGAATGATAGGTTTAAATACACATTGTTTAAATCTCGGACAGAAATTTTAATAACCTATATGTATTTCACATTATCCCATATACTACATGTAGTTTATGCACAGTTGGCAAAGATGTGATGTTTGGTCCTCCAAATTTGTCTGTCTCTTCCTATCTAATTTCCCTTCAGGTGATGAGGTTGGATATTTATGTTTATTAGAAGTGATCCATAGGTGGAGATGCCAAACACTGTAGGCATACACTGAGATTGGTAGCTTAACAGTGTGGGGCACCAACTCTTACCAAGGCAATCAGTGTTGTTATAACATGAATCCGTAATTAGAGATAGTCAAAAGTTGATATTTCTGCAGCAGAAGAGATGCTATCATCAAATTCAAACTTTCAAAATATTGTGGGGGTAGTTATCAGCAATGCCAAAAGTTTACAAGAACCAGGAATTCCAGAGGAATAGCTGATACAGAGGCTAATGGAAGTTCAGGAGTGTATGAAGTTGCGGGTGACATTGTTAAAAAAATTCAGAGCACCCTTAGTGCCAGTACTGGAATAGCATCAGGACTTTGAGGATGCTACCACAGCAGCTCTTCTTCTTTCTTTCATTGTTATTGATAGCATAGTATTAAAGGACACTGTCTCTGTTTTCTACATTTCCGATGAGACAGAACAACACCTGGGCTGATTCCATGTTACCTAGTGTTTTTGTAAAATCAGTATTTTAAGGTTGGTGTTCTGGCCAAATTCCAAACACGATTGTTCTTTCCTTTCAATTTCAGTCGGTGAGTAGGTATCTCATTATCAACTTTTACCTAGTGCTGCTGAATATACTACTCTGGTGACTGCATATCAGGAACCTGCCTCTGAACTAATTTTTAGAGAAGAAAATTGGTACTGTGTGAGTAAAGCTGCACATTACAGCTGAGCCCGCTGAAAGGGGAAATCCATCTCATCCCACCCCTTCCTTGTGCTGGCTCTGTGGCTTGTTGGATCATTTTTTAGCCAATTCTGTTTGCTATATTTGCTGGGTTATTTCTACTGGTGTACAAGGCTTTAAGGTATGTAGAACTGGATCAAAACACCAGACCATATATTCAGGGTAAATATGGGTAAAATCTGCTGAGATATTGGCTCTGCTGGAAGTAGTAACTTCTGTCTGTACCTTTTTAATTTTTCTGAGGGACCTTTTTTTTTTTTAAAATCAGGTCTTTCCTACTTAATTTCCATTCTCTTTGTGCCAGGGTCACATCTTCCAAGTGTTGCTGTCGTCCTTTTTAAGGAAACTTGGGCCAATATTATGTCTGTGTTTTCCTTACAGTTTCTCTTACGGTATATATACATACATATACTTTCTTTCCTCTGGGCCCACTTCTAGCTCCTGGGCACATAACTAGCTTCTCAGTACTTCTGTCACTTCCAGTGTGAGAGCTTCAGGCATAGCCCAGCTCCTGGAAAGGATTGATCTGGCGAGTTTTCCTGACAGACATGTTGTTGAATAACTGAGTGTGAAATAAAAATTTTAGTTTAGTCAAATTCAGCTGTTTCTATGAAAAAGTCACTGTTAGGGTGACCAAGCACTGGAACAGGTTGCCCTAGAGAGGTTCTGAAGTCTCCATCCTGTGGGATATTCAAAAGCCATCTGGACATGGCCCTGGGCAAGCGGCTGTAGGTGGCCCTGCTTGAGCAGGGGAGTTGGACAAGATGACCTCCAGAGGTCCCTTCCAACCTCAACCATCCCATGACTGTCATAGCAGAGCGGGGACACAAGTTCCCCACCCTCAGCTTCTGAAGCCCTTTGGCATTTCTCAAAGGAGAATAGTAGTAGTACAGCAAAAACCATTAATACTGTACTTTTCTCAGGCTAATACATCCCGTTCCTCAGGAGGGATAATTACAGCAAGCCCAGCTAGAGCATCATGCCACGTAATTTACCCACAGAGATGTATACGTAAGGCTCCGTGGCTGGAGAAGGGCATGCTTTCCTGCGGGGGGAGTCCTGCTTGACTGTGGTGTCAGGCGAAGCTAAATGCAGCTGCCTTGGCGCAAGTTACTACCATGTTCTCTTTGTTTGTATATTTCTAGATACTGAATCATTTTATATTTGTCTCTACTTAAAATACCTGACTTGTCCCCAGAAGTGTGTGTGTGTGTATATCTAGAAAACATATACATTAAAATATGATGGATATATACTTACAAGATTACACTGTAAAGATTTAAATGAGATGTATGAAATATTTGAAGTACAAATATTTAATAACATTTTTTATAATTAAGAAATCCAAAATAGCTATTTTCTCTCCTTTGCCATTTGTTAGAATGAACTGATCCTGTGCCATTTTTTTCTCCATTTAGTACAGTCTCTACTGTGAAAATGTATTTTGAGACATTTTCATTATTTCAGATGCACAAGGAAAGACTAATCAGCTAATGTTAGAAGACTAACAACATTCAAATGCAACAACAGATGGCATTAGAAATATTGCTTGAATAGGGAGTTTAAGACGAGGCTCAGAACTTCACGTATATTTCTGCCTAGGTTGCAGCACATGCCTCTTGATGTACAGCTGCTTTTGTCTGGAGATCCCAGATATATTTAGGCACTTGCAAAACTAAAAATGATGAACTGAAAACCAAAATGAATATTGATTTAAATGTCACAACATGATCTTGCTTACATTAGAGTATGAAATGTTTACATTGAACTATATTAACTGTATTACTATAAGGAGAACTGGCAATTGCCAGTTCATTGTTGATGTCGACTTACATGTATCCTAACTTTGCAAAAACCTAACAATTTGGATTACAATTCTCCGTCATCAAGGTCAAGAAAATATTTCCTTTTTATTTTGTTTTCAGAATATCATCTAAAATGCTCTGCACGTGTACAAGAACAAGGCAAGTAAATAAAGTATTCTTTGCTGTGGTTAAAACAGAAAGAACCCACTGGGTACTTACCTTTGAGAAGGCTTGGCACTGCTAGTTTTTGCAATAGGGAGTTGGTATTTAGCAGAGACAACCATTTGTCTCTCTGTTGTTTCCTTAAACTCTTGACGTTTTTAGACTTTTGAAAATGTTTATTTATTAGGTATTTTGTGCAGACTTCTTAGTATGTGGCCACTAAACCCTGAATTACGTCCTCCAGCCTCAACCTGCTCCAAACCCTCGAAACATACCTGGATTTATGGATATGTACAGTATCTGGGCATGTTGTACCGTTCTCGAAGACTGATCAGTCAAGCTACCCACACTCTAAAACTGCATGAGCTCTGTAGACATCTTGTAATTCATACTTCATTGCATGGGAATTAAAATGGATATATAGAAATATCTCAGCTTTGGACAGTGACTGTCATGTTTGACCAATGCAGCTTGAATTGAAATTAATTTTAAAGGAATAGAAGTATCTCACAGTGTGTGTCATAGATGGTTAAATGGACCTGTAATGGAGGATTGGATTTAGAAGCTGGGAAGAAAGAGGTTGAACATTGAAGCTTAGGACTGAAAATACATTTTTTCCTGGATTCCATGAAAAGATAACACTGGAATTTTGTTTGATGAAAAATGTTAGCATAGCTCAGAATTCTTATTCCAATTTGGACTGAAGTAAAAATATGGATTTGAGAATTCTAAGTTTTTGCTTCCTCCGATAGAGCCCTTAATTACAGATTTCCTTACTGTTAGCCAAATCAAGTAAGACTGGTGCCGCATGGAAACACAGAGTAGTCTTCTTAGAGAAAGTGCCATTAATTAGAGAGTTAAGTGCAATGTCTGGTCCTAAGAAGAAGATTAGCAGTATGTTTGGTAAGAGTTGGGGCAGAACATCTGAAATGATGTGTTGTGCAAGTCCCTCATGAGACAACGTGAACTCTTTAATATTGTATTACAGTGTCAATCAGTGTCAGATTCAGGTCAACTTTAACAGGGAGTTAGAGATAGCATATGATATCTTATAATGGAGTATTAAAGTTTGTATACCCGATATAAGCAAGTAACTGATCTTTATTACTGCAGTATGAGTTGCCTCAGTATTCAGTGTCTTTGAAAGTCAACTGCTGATTTTTAATACAGGCGTACATGCTGAAATTTTAGGCTCACCTGTAAGGACAGGTTGGTGTGAGGACACTCATGAGTTTCCATGAAGCTACAAGAATTTTGAGTGCCTGAGGATATGGTCTAAATTGCTGCAAACACAATATGCACTCAAAATTACTCATACTAAAATAACTGTAAGATGCTTTGAGCATTAAACCCCTTATTACGATTTTTGTCAGTAATTAATTTATAGACTTTCATTCTTAAACCATTAACTAAGATCAGCTCAACTGTTAAATGAGTCTCTTGCTGAAAGTACACATTTTATTTTACAGTGGTGCTGAAACACTGGATGTCGTTTATTTGGCTCTCTTCTTACACTGACATCATCACTCCAGTCTCTGAATGTTTTCCAAGCATGTATTATATATTCCTGTGAATCAGAAGCTTTATGACAGTGGAATGATTAAGAGATGAAAGCTAACGTTTTAGACAGATTTAGCATTTGAATTGGTTACAAAGGTATGTCCATTTTTTAATGAAGAAAAATCGTTGAAATTAATGTTTAAAAATGCTTGAAGCTCAGTGAGAATTCTTGTGAACAGTATCTGGAACTTTTTGAATGTTTCAAAACTTCATTTTCTGAATGTCATCATTTTCCTACTATGTTTTTATAGATTTTAGTATATTGAATTATATATACTTTAAAAGCATATTTAAAAATTTTTCTAAGCTATTTCATGAGTTCTTATGTATATATGTATCATATGAAATATACACCTAATATGCCATAGCACAATAGTATATGTATTGTAGTATTTAATTTTATATTTAACTTTTATTTTAGAAGTCATTATGACACTTCATCAGATTAGTTTGGAATGAAATCTGGTCTGTTAATGCTTTTATTTTGGTTAGGTTTATTTCTACCCAGTCACTCTGAATATACTAGAAATGATACCTTTATTTCAGGAAGAACTCCAACATAAGTTTTATTTTTTACACACATAAATACATACTTACTCATATACATCCATGGGTACACCAGCCTGCTGCTTTGCATTAACCTGGCTCTGTCAGAAGGCCTGCTGTCAATATGATTCCTGAGGAAAGTAGTTCCAGAAATCACCTCTGTAAGTATGCTTTTGGACATTATTTACTTTATATATTCGTCTTCTAAGCATTTGCTAATTATGTTTGTTAACTTCTTTAAAACATTAATATGCCTAATTCTAAGTGCATGTACATAATACATAGTACATATACATCAAATTTACAGTGGAACTTTATTTTGTATCACTACGTATATGTTTTACTAATTTTACTTGCATAAGTGATGGCTTATTGACCAAAATAAAGTTTAACAGGCAAATGCTAGAATTTAACAAATAATATCAGTTTGTCATTTTTCTCTAACCAATAAATAATATACCTCCAGCTTTTCTAAGTAATAAATTTCTGTAGATCTACATACCAATAAGAAATTTGAGTTATCTCAGGCAAACTCCAAAAATTGCTTGCTACTTCTGTAAGCCTAGCAAAACCTGAGCAAGTTCAACAGAGGGCAACTGCAATACAGAACGGCTTGAAAGATATTTTGAAAGATGTTTGAAAGATACTTCCTTCTTGCTGCTCTGAATGGGTGGCTGTAATGAAATAGCTTGACCTTTAATGCAGAGTGTTCCTATTTGTGTTGGTATGAAATGACTTGATACTTTAAAAAAAAAAAAAAGCTGAAATTAAGGCATGAAATTTAAAAATAAAACTTTTCTGCAGTCATTTTATGTAACTGAAGTATAGCTGAAGATGTTCAGCATACTTTTTCTCAGTTTTCAAAGCAAACATGAATGTGTCAATGTTTCCCATAATCCATAAATTCTAAATGTCATACAGATCTACTCAGAATCCAAAATGGAGCCTAAGGTGGTTTTCTTTCTAGCATTTCAGCATATGATCTGTGATCATTAAGCCTGTTAACTGACCTCTATGTGTCCTGGTTGGAGCTCACTACAATTTTGATAGCAATGTTTGAAAATTAATTCGTGACCTCATTTTTCAAAATTACGAGTGAAGACATTTTGGAGCTGAGTATTAATTGCCTTAACCACTAGATTGTCACTCTTACCTCAGTATGTTTTGATAGAAAGGTGGAAGGCTAGGGTATGAGAAGATTTGCAGTCTTACTTTATGGAGCTGAATTGTCTTCTTATTAAACAGGTGCAGCTCTTTGCAGTGGAGTTTTTCCTTTTCTTCACCAGTGTAAAGTTGGGCCCTGAACAGTGATGGATTATGCTGGCAGCTATTATGTCCTATTATGGTCTTTGCTAGAGCCTTTATTTTACTTGTCTGGTACCAGTGATTTTTGCCATATCTTCTATTTTCTGGAGAGAGCATATGGACAGAAATATACTGATTTGTCTAATGTCATCTTTTTCCTTTTTTTTTTTCTTTTATCACCTTTTTTTCAGTTTTTCACTGAATAAAGTGAAGTGGAAAGGATAGGAAAGAAAAGAAGAGAATAGATCCAAGGAAAACCTGAAAAGAGCTGTGCAGGGTAAAGGTAAGAACTTCTGTTTTCCTCCTTTATAAACATTTTAAATTCATGTCCCACTATCTCAGCATAGGTATATCTTGGTAATGACTTGTAGATCCAGCTAGGAATGGTAGCAGCATAGAAAACAGGCCTATTTAAAATGTTCTTTCCAAAGAAGGAATCGTGAAATTCTCTCCCTTCTCTGTTCTTCTGCCGTAGGAATTCTGCTTTATTGTCATGACTCACTATGGAATTATTCAGATGACAACAGCTCTGGTATACATAGGCATAGTTTAACTGGTGATAGGTATTTTTCAAAAGAGCTTACATTTTAGCTGAATTTTGCCATTTCATTCTCTGAGGCATATTATCTCTTATAAGCGCATAGCATGTCTGCCTGAATGCAGGTACTCTATAAGAGCTTTATTTTAAATGTCGTCTCATTCTCAGTTGTCTAAACACAGCACTGCATAATAAAATGAGTGCTGCACAAGTGCAGTTGTACTGACCAAAGATGTCATTCTTGAAAGCGCTGTTCACTTCAATAGGGAGTTTCTGCTCAAGAGCAAAAATCCTGGGGCAGAAAAAAAACAAGAGGAAAAATCTTTACTTTTAATTGCCTTGAAAACAGGCTTCTCAAAGCTTCAGCCTGCCCACTAAGCAGTTGACAAGTACAGCACAGACAAAAAAAGGTTCTCTGACTGCAACAATTACTAGCCAGACCAGAGAAAAGCCCTAATGCAAACACGGATAGTGTGTCCCAGTAGCATCTCCTTGAATCTACACCAAAGCCACTTTCAGCTACAGCAGTAATATATAGATTTTTGACAAGGAAGTGATTTTTGATGGAGGTGGCAGTATCATATAGCTTTCCTGCTCTTTTATCAGCATAGCAATGGAGCTGTCTTCTATCAAGAAAAAGGGAAAAATGCCAAGGGAAATAAAATCAACCAGGCAAACTTTTTACATTTGGACTGATGAGCTGTATGCCCTTGTTTGGAAAATTTAAGGCACTACGAGCTCAGAAGCCTTTTTGCCAAGGCAGAGTTTTAAATGATAATGCAAAAGCTTTTGTGAGATTGCTCACAATTTACTATAATAAAACCAGTTTCATTGTGAGTTTAACAAGTGCTTGTACTGTATGTTATGTAGCAATACTATAGAGAGATCTTCTTAGATTTTGATGGCAGGAATCTCATAGCTATGGCTCTGTGGTTTTGCTTTGCTTTTGGAGGTTTTGAACAGAGATTTGACAGAGAATGTGAGGGAAGGGATGCTCAAGAAGTTAATCCTGGGGGAAACTCTGGTTACAGGCACTTTCGGAAAAGAGATCTGGGGAAAATTCAATGTAGATTCATATCTAGTCTTTCAAACTTGTCCATCTTATTAACTGAATTTTAAATGTAATTAAATCTCAATATCTGAGCATCAGATGCTTTCCCTGGACATTTAAGAAGTATACTACAAACACGAATTTTATGCAGACATTTTCTCTATTCACTGATATGCCGGGGATGGAAGAATTTTAGTTGAAATAAACAGAACTAGGTTGAACTTGCCCTATCCCTGTTCCCAGCCATCTGGATTAATTTCTCTCATCTGATAATGAGCCTTCATCATTATTTCCTCTGGTAGATTTTTGGACCTGTTCTCAACCCTGCAATCTCTAATATGGCCTGAAGAGTTTACAAAGATAGCCTGGAAGGTAGCTGCAAAGGCATTCTCATTACTTTAATGAGTTTCTGACCACTGGTCCAGGCTATCGGCCCTAAATTTAATTAAAGTAGCACAAGCTGTGTGTCCACCAAATGTCTAGGCAAAGGTCAACAATCTGTTCCAGGCTCCAGCACTCTTATAATTGTTGTTAGGACTGGAGGGAGGCTCTAAAAAAGACAGAAACCCAGCTCAACTCAAGGGTTTTCAGGGATGCTGTGGTCCTGTTCCTTTTCCTCCGTTAACCTTGAGCTGGCTCAGACAGCTAACTGCCTCCTCCCATCACTTTTTTGGGGAGATATTTAGCTATACAGCTCTCTGAACCAGTTAATGGCCCATTCATATACATACCAGTATCAGGACTGGGACAGGGATGGGGCTTCATGGATAAGGGTAAGGGAAAAAGAAAAGACCATCTCTGACTTTGATTATTTTAAGCTTCTGTAGAGCAGCACCTTTCAACCCTCCACTCTAGCATGTGCATGTGTAATTCAGAGTTTTTGAAAAATCTTATAGAATCATAGAATCATTAAGGTTGGAAAAGACCTCTAAGATCATCAAGTCCAACCGTTAAGCCAACACCACCATGCCCACTAAACCATGTCCCTAAGCGCCTCATCTACACGTCTTTTAAATACTTCCAGGGATGGTGACTCCACCGCTTCCCTGGGCAGCCTGTTCCAAGGCCTGACCACTCTTTCAGTGAAGAAGTTTTTCCTAATGTCCAATCTAAACCTCCCCTGGCACAACTTGAGGCCATTTCCTCTCGTCCTATCGCTTGTTACTTGGGAGAAGAGACCTTGATGCGGATGTTTTGCTCTCTTCTATTTCTCCAGCTTTTCCCCGTTATGTCCTGAGGCAAATTCAGCAGAGGGGAAACAGATACCCGCACCCAGTCTGCTACCAAGTAAAAGGAGAGCTTTCAACGCTAAAGTAAGTAGGGTTTGTTCTTCAATACTCAGGTTATTTTCTTCCTCATAAACAAACAAGAACCACTTTGGCAGCAAGAAGATGGGGAAGCAGTGTTTACCTAGACCATAGAAGCTATCTAGGGAACTGAATTCCTTTTAAAGCATTATTTTCAATATTTAAAATTAATTGGATAAGTGTTGAATGATCAAGACCATTTTACAAGGCTATAGTTCTGTTCTAGTATCTGAGGTTGTAGAAGAGAGGTAATTAACATCTGCCAGCATAAAGGCAGGCATGGGTTTTATTACAAGCATTACTTTCTGAGGACTTGAATGACTTTGACCTCGAAATGTTAATCTTACTGAACTCCAGAGCAAATATCAAATGTCAGGAAAATCCAAATAGATGTGTGGACTTTGAGTACTTAAATTAGTCTGCCTTTAAACAGAAAGGGGTTTACAACTTATTAGCAGAGCTGTCCCTCAACTCTAATACAAACAGAAATGGTTATTCAAGATTCTGTGGTTGGCTGATAGAGAAATAAGAGCAGAGAAGGGTGATAACCTTCCATAATAATGTGTGAACTACTGTTCAGAATCTAGCTGCCTAGGGCAGAATAGTTATCTATCTTTGAATTGATACATCTTTCCAGAGCCAGAAGACGACACTTAGACACCTGAAGTCTGTGCCACCTATTCCCCTATCATCCCTTTGTCTTATCATGAGAGATGGAGTGCTGCTTTTCCTGAGCTGTGTCCACAGCTGCCAGGTTTTACATATAGCTGAGCCTGGGGTTCTGCCTCTATACCTGACTGACTAGCAACAGATTGTCGTATACCGTAACCAACTATACTATAAACTAGTCAGCCTTGGCAACAGCTTGAGGAAACCATAGCAAAAAGATTTAAGATTTAATAGGAGGCAACTAGCCCTGTTTTGAGACAAATGGGTTTTTTTGAAAAAGAAATAGTTGTTTGAACTGAACACCAGTACAAATCACTTCGTAATTTTTTCTGGTAGCTGGATTTCAGTGGCTTTGTATACTTTTATAATGCCTGGTGGGATTCAGATGGCTAGTAAGTTTTGGTTTTCTTAAAGGAAATACCTACTATTTGTAGTATTTAGTTTAATATACATGGAATAAATATGAAACTACATATCAATAAAAGCATTTGGTTTTGAATTACCTCTTCAAAAATTATATGAATTTCCTCTTTCTTACATTTTTTTGTGGATGCAAATAGAAAACATCTTCCCTAAAGAATGAAATCTGCTTCACAAAAATACAAAGACAGAACCGGAATTTTAACTGCTTATGGTAACTGATATTAACTGCTTGGGGATGCACTTTAAAAAGGCAACATAACTAGATATTTCCCTAATGCTGAAATGCTATTACGCAAATCTGTTTCTAATGTGTTTGGAATCTTTTCATGCTATTCACTCTAAAGCTCTTCCTGTTTCTTTGCTGCTGCTTGCCCCCTGCTGTTTTTGCTATTGTTCTCTGAAAGAAAACTTTAGCAACCACATTTCTTGGGGGAGGGGGGCACAGAGGTACATGTACACATGTGTATACATATATGAAATCAAAGTGTATACATAAGTAATTTCATATGTAAGCTTCTTTTCATTCGACAAAGGGTACTGTGAAAAATGATTGGAAAATCATTGATTCTTGGTTTGAAATTAAATAAGGTTTTCCTTAATATAACAAGGAACCATAAACCAACTAGATTAACCTGAATGTATTAGTACAGAAATGCTATGTGGTAATCCTTTGAAGGTTCACATTAAAAAAGAAGGAAATCTGTCACAACAAAGTGGGAATGCTTTTCCCTATAGTATCATTTTTTAAGGGAGAACTGAAGACTTTGCTGTGCTCAAAAGACTGCACAGATACAGTTCTGTGACTATTGACATTCCTACTAGGAAAGTTTGCTATTGGTAAAAAAAAAAGGAGAAGGTATTTTCGCTGTTGTTTTGTATTGATTTGGCAGCTAAGTAGACTCTCTTAGTAAACCTATTAGCAATGCCAGAGTGATCTTTTACTTTGGACTACTTGCAAAAATTTGCAGTCAGTTTTGCAGTTCCAGTTTGTGACCCCAGCCTACAAATCATTGTTGTAATATTATGGGCTCTATCCTTCTTAGGTCATAAAAATATCATATCTGGGGCAACATGGGTAGAGTAAACAGTCTGTCCATTGGCTGCAATTCCCTAGATATTTTAATTTTTGGAGAGGAAAAAGCATTCAGAGAGGACCGTGTAGGATTTCCTTAGCCTTTTCCTTTACATAAGGAGTTTTTATGTCCTACTGTAAGAACATTATCTCTTGGATAATACTAGTGAGTTCACTAATAGCACATCGTGCATCTTTGAAACCCGTACAATATGTATCTATTTCAAAAGCAACTTTTGGAGATGGGTGTTTGTGAAAGCAATCTTGCTCTGTGCAGTTGCATTCAGCCTCAGTGCAGGATTCCCAATGCTCTTCTTCTGTGCTGGCATTTGAATTCCTATATAGTGCCCTGAGAGCTCCCTTGACCTTGCTAAGAGTATGCTGCTGTTCTCATGCATGCACATGGAAAAGGTCTGTGAAGTTCTTTGCAAATAACTTCATGACTTACGAAATTCTGTTGTTGTATACCTAGAATAGGAATTTATGAATAATTATTTGTCAGATGTTATGTCAGATACGATCGACTATGTACTCTTGTTTTGTGGACTTAAGAGCTTTCTGCTGATTTGTTAAGTTTCTGTGTGATAGAAATATGCAACTTTCATTTAAAAACACACATACTAGATGACATGTATTGTTCTTAGAGAGTGGCCAAAGCTCATAACTGTGTTTACAGAGTGACAAGGTACTTTTTTGTAAGTCTGTGTATAAGGAAGTGGTGCCATGAGGGAATGTGCGGTGGAATGGGCAAGAAGGGAACCATGCCACTCAGTGGCATGAAATCTAAAATTTATTTGCTGAGTGGGATGGCTTGAGTGGGTAGATAGCCATTTCTATTTTTTCTCTTCTAAGGTTTCTGTCAATTATATGGACACACTTTACACTCACAGCAGTCAAGGCCCCTGTCCCTCTGGTCCAGGGTTAGACAGGCTTCATAGGGGAACAGGACACTCCCTCTGACAGTTCAATATAAACATACCTCAGTGCTAGCTGGTGGTCTGAACATCATGGTTCCACCTCAGGCTCATATTTCTGCATGATGTAAGGTGTCTATATATGGAGATGGGTAATTCCATCTTCTTTTGAAATATTTAAGAAATATTTTGTTGGAAAATTTGGAACTGGCGTAGTTTGAGATGAACATTAGCTCTGGATCCTGAAGCTAGCTTTAAACATAGTAATAGCAGACATGTTTCTTTACAATTCTTTTCCACTACTTAAAAAAAGTAAGGGCTCGTCAGCTAATATATTCTGGTTTTCAGATTTTTTTATTTAATTTTTTTTACGTTCTATCTAGCCTGGGAGATGAGCATTCTAAGTCAAGTCTTCCCATCAAATCCCTTGAGAATTTTTGGTTTTTTTACTCTTAGCCTGATTTTGTCTTTCATGGAAGATGAAATTCCTATGAACAATCACATGTGTTAAAGGAGTGAGAACTAGAAGACAGTTACTGGTATGATACACAAAAAATGCATTAAGGTTTGGACATAAACCTGCAGGAAGGAGGTGACTCATCCTTTAGTCACCTTGTTTTGAACTTATGCCAGGATTCAATATTGAAAAGTATAGCACACAAGTTCAGCTAATGTCTGGAGACACTCAGTGGCAGTAGCAACTTTTAATTCTGGATTTCCTGTCTTTGGTGGGTTTTAGTCTGACCACTTACGTTATTTTAATGGAGACATTTCTATCTAATTTCCTTTGTTTCTTTTCAAACCATTAAAAAAAAAAAAACCAGAAAGGGGTGATATTAATAATGTATTATGCCTGAGACTTCTTCAAACGTGATCAATGTTAATGGGATCATTGAGGCTCCTCTCTAGAGATCAGAATTACTCTTTAGAGCTGCTACAGATCATGTTTTTCCTGAATGCTAAGTATGAAGCATAGTACACTATGGTTTGCTTGTGTTATCAGTGTCAATGGTGCTTTAACAGAGCATTGACATTAGAGACTACCCATTCTAAAGTAAAAACTTTTTTCCTATTAAGTAAAAAAAAAAATTGCTCCACTTTTTTTTTTTTAAAACAAATATCATCTCACATGGTAGACACCTGTGGAATATTTAACTGGCTTTGAAAGGAAAAAATTGAAAAGTTCAAAAGAATTCTACTTGCAGATTTTGCAATATTATGCAGTGTTAATTAACATATCTTCATAAAATGTCAGAAAACTGTATACCAGCCATATAAGGTGTGATGCATTTCTGATGTAGCTCAACAAGCCACACTATATCATAAGTTTTTCAAGACAGAGATTCATCTCTCCTGAATGGCTACAATACTATTAGATTTTGAGAATTCGCATTAGAAGTCAACAGGAATGACAAAAGATATTTTGAACGTTCAGTTTAAAACATGAAGATCAGAACAGAGGCCTTTTCCATGGTTTCAGTGCAATATCTGTGTGTCTCTTCCTTGGCATTGTTAAAGAGGTTTTCAATCTCGTTACCTTCATTTTTCAAATTGGGAAGTATAACGTGAGTAACTGCACACGTAATAATCAGTTTTGAATTAAGAATGAAGTAGAAATATCATTTAATCATCCAAGGTGTCTTTCCTAGGAATAGCCATCAATTATACTCACGTAGTTCATATATCACTTGGCCAGTGAAATTTGCCCTGGTTTATGGAGGATTACCTTTAAGTATGCCTGAGTCTAGACTGAACTATCAGGGTATGTGTAATGGTGTCCAAAAACCAACTTGTATAGAATGTAAGAGGAAGACATGGACCTGTTGGATTGGGTTCAGAGGAGGGCCACAAAAATGATCAGGGGGGTGGAACACCTCTCCTGTGAAGAAAGGCTGAGAGAGCTGGGGTTATTCAGCCTGGAGAAGAAGGCGCCTCTGGGGGGACCTTACTGAAGCCTTTCAGTACTTAAAGGGGGCTTTTAAGAAAGATGGGGACAAACTTTTTAGCAGGGCTTGTTGCAACAGGACAAGGGGGGAATGGTTTTAAACTAAAAGAGGGTAGATTTAGACTAGATCTAAGAAAGAAATTTTTTACAATGAGGGTGGTGAAACGCTGGCACAGGTTGCCCAGAGAGGTGGAAGATGCCCCATCCCTGGAAATATTCACGGTCAGGTTGGAGGGGGGCTCTGAGCAGCCTGATCTAGTTGAAGATGTCCCTTTTCTTTGCAGGGGGGTTGGACTAGATGACCTATAAAGGTCCCTTCCAATCCAAACTATTCTATGATTCTACAATAAGAAGGTGAAAGTGCCCATATCACAGGCATAAAGATCTTTGCCAGTCTGCAAAACAGGCCATTGTGTTGTGATTTGTTGACGTTTGAGAAGCATTTCCTTCTGGTGACAAAAATTTGTAAGGAGAAGCCTTCAGAAAGATTCTATCAAGCCTGAAAGCGTGTGCCTGGGGCGTGTGTGTGTGTATAGCAACACTGCAAAGGACTAAAAGAAAGCAGTGGTACAAGCCTCGTACGTATCCACCAGATCAGTGTTTTCCTCCTATTTGCTATCCACAGTGTATATAAAATATTTTTATGGCCAAATGTCTTCATGATATGGAAAAGCCCCAAAAGTTTATATTCATCTTTCAGTGTTGCAGTAGTTTAGAGGATTTTGAAGCTGAGTCTTATTTCGTGCCCATCTCTCTTAATGAGGGCATTTTTTTCAGGACTGGGCTATCTTAGAAGCTGAGACAGCGCAGCTGAGCAGCACTGAACAGTTTCCATTTGAAATGAGGCTGTTGACAAAAGTTTAAGGGAATTGAAATGAAGTCTGAAATATCCTTCCTGCCTTCACCAGGATGTTTGGAAGCCCTAGGGTGCTACAGACTGTGAAAGATTAGTAATTAGAGGCTCACCTTCTGTATACTAATGAAAGGCTCAGAACTAAAGCTTTTAGCATTGAAGGGATTGCTACATCCTGCCTTTTTTACTTTGAGGTTTTTAGAAAAACTAACTGTGTCAGAGGGCATATCTAGCAAGTTATACAGAGAAAGTGACAGTATTGTTAAGCACTTAGTCAGGGCTTAAATGTGTGCTGTGCAAATCACTTCCAATGTAGCTCATACCTAGTCCGCAGCAGTGCAGCTGTGCCAGTACTGGGCAGCTTCCTGTGATCCTGCCAGTCACGTAGGGATGATGGGGTGGGGGGTTCCTGTGGATGGCTATTACTGTCTTTTCTGTCTATAAACATTATGGCCCATCTATCAGGAGAGAGAATTAGGAGAGGACTGAACAACATTTCTTTAAACATGAACTGATACAATCCCTCTCTGTTCCCATGAAATGACTGGATAGCCTTTCTTTGCTGAATTTTGGGCTTTTTCTGCAGGATTTGATAACAGTCAAAGAAAGTCTCATACAGCACCTGTCTGTCATTTATATCAATGTTTTGAATTTGAAAAAAGAAACTCTCTGTTTTTCTTTGGCTGTTTTCATATAAAGAAAAAATAGATGAGTCAGTTAAAAAGAATTCAATCAGGTGTCAACTTCATCCGTTTATAAACTTTAAATCTTTGTTATGGACTATTGTGAAATTTCTAGCCTTAATTCATTTTGACTTATAATATACTGAAATATAATGTTTCACCTGTAAAAAATAAGACTAGATATATGCAATATCCAGTCTACCCCTAATATCAGAAGGGTTTTCCCTCCTCAAATACAGGTATTAACAGATGTAAGAGAATAAATTGATAAATCAGTGCAATATTTGATACTATGTTCTCAAACATCTATACAAGGACTGTCACTTCAAGAGCTACAGTTTCTGAAATGCAGGTAAAAACTAAAAATACCATGAAAGTGACTATTTTGATTGGAACATACATTTCTCCTTGTACAGGAGAATGTCGTGGTCTCAGATGTTATGGTGTCTTTTCTCTTTGGATTTCCCACCAACACAAAAATTGAATTGTTATAGAGGCAGTAAGTTTGCTGCTCTATGGAACATTTCTCATGGACAGCTGCATTCTAGTACGTTCTTGTATATCTCTGTGTGGAGACTGAATCCAGCTAAACATGGGAAGAAAAGAGGGATTACATATTTTTCCCTTAAGTGCCAGGAAGTTGGTAGGTATTGTGACGTTACCTTTCATTTTTTGCTGGCCACAGTAAATGGTTGGGCATGTGAGAGGAAATAATTTTTTCTAACTAAAGAGGTGAAATAACTTGCTTCTTCCTAATAGTAAGCAAAATTGAAAATCCTAAGTCTTTCTGTTCTTCTGCTGGGTGCAGTAGAGAGGCATGCCACCCCTGACTCAGGATAAATTACATGACTTCCCTGTATCCCAGATTTAACAGCTACTTGAAAGATACATCAAACAATTCACACTATGCATGGGAGGAGCAGCAATTTATCTAAAGGTGGCAAATCTGAGACATGACAGGTATTAAAAAGGAAAGGCTAAGTGCAGAACCACATTTTTATTCTACTGCCTTTCCACACAGGTCATGAGAGGCAGTCCATTCATTTCGTCAGTATATCACCAAGTTAAATATATGCACAACCACTTTCAAAGCCACTCTTTCTCCCTTTTAATTTTATGTCAATCAGCAGTCACTGAGATAGTCTAAATCCTTCCAAAAACAAGGGTTCATCTAAGTTAAAATGCACTGTGTGTTGTCTAATGTGAGAGTGTCTCAAACTCTTGTGGTATGAATAATGTCATAAATAGCAAGCCGTATTTCTAGAGTAGCTGGCTTCCCTAGCCTCTTTCTCTGCTGCATTGGCTTCAGAAAGTAGAGGTTCAAATTTTTTTCATTTGTATTAATTAAAAAAAAAAAAGGGGGGGGGGGGGGGGTAGTAGTGGTGGGATATGACTGTGAAAGTTAATGGAGTTGACTACATTCATGTCAGTTAGATGCAGAGGAATGAAAAGGACAATTTGTGTAAGCGGAGAATTAGCTCTGGTATTTTCTGAGTAATATCAGCAGTTTGAAGATAAATGGCCAAATAGTCTATACTAGTGAACTCTCACTTTTCAGAAATAGCATTCAGAAATAGCAGGCTGGTGAGTACTGCAAAGATCCAGGAAGTGATCTTAATAATGTGGTCATCTTACCAAGGACTCCGAAGTATTTCCTTAAGGCTCAAGCATGAAACATTCTTGTCTTCCCCTTCTTACAATCAGAATCTAACTATTGATTTTAGCAAGTCAAGGCTTGGGCGAAGAATCAAATTGTGAAAAGTTGTTTCTCCTGAATCGAATCCAGGAAATTCTAAAAGCTGACTTGGAAATGGCTTTCTTCCCTGTGAGATTTCAAGGTCGCTTCAGTAGGGTTAAAGGAGCTTTTCCTTAGTGTCCAAGACGGACAGAACCATCTTAGCCCTGGTTTTAGCCTTTTAGTCTTCGTTGGAAATGAGACCTGTGGATCAAAATTTAAGAAGCGAATAATTACTATCACTGAAGGCAATCATACGAGAGTTGTAATAGAATTTCCCTAACACTATAAATTATATCAGATATTATTACCTCAGAACACAGTCCATGAAGAACTTGCCAGGAAGAATCAAAATTAATTTATAAAATCTGTAATTAAAATGTTGAGGATTAAATCAGTGCTTGAGGTCTTCTATGATTGCATTATCCTTCTCTTACGTTTTTGCATAGTATTCAAATTACTCTTTTCTTTCCTTAAATATGGCTGTCGAAAAGAGAGAAAAAAATCTAATAGATTAATTCTTCTTTCTGTCTTCCCTGATATTTTCCTCTTGATATTCCTGTAAAATTAGGGGCCTTGGTAATTGTCTTCTCTCTGTTTGAAAAGTTTAAAGAGTGATTATAGAGGGGAGAATTAGTAAGCTGCAAATGAGCAAAATAATATCAGTTTATATATATCAACTATTTAATATTTTAAAAGATCTGTTTTGTGTAGAGGGTCTGCTAGTTAGAAACCTGACTGGAAGAACCTGGAGCAAGAGGTGGGAATTAATGCTTTCGGGATGATTGCTGACTTTCAGCATATTGCTCTACCTGTCCTTCAGTTTCACTGTTGTGATGAACCAATTTTTGATGAAAGTCTTAAAGAATGTATATGGTAAGGATCATTATAAGGCAGTGTGCAAAATCTCTGTATCTTCCTTTTTAAGATTTTCTGTTGAGTTTGAAGTACCATCCTAGGCCTGTTTTCAAGCGTACAAGTATTTATTGCCCAGTATACTTCAGCAGGCTTCTATAATTGTGGGTTCCCAGGATTAGCTTATGATATTCTAATTAAATAATAATAGTATACGTCATGTCAAAATGAATGGGATGCGTACCCTTAAGAGACTACCAGGAAGTAATTTACCACAGAGAGCCCCAAACTGGATGTTGTGCTCTCCTCATTGTTAAGTGATACCGTGATAGCCCCTTTGCTAATTGTAGGCAATACAAACCCTCCTTACTCCCTGAGCTTGACTTAAAGAGAATCTGAATCTAAGCTGGTTTTGAGCTGAACAACTTTCTGAATTGTCAGCTCCAAAATCATTACTCAGGATATACAATACTGAGATTTTATAGTTAGGGAATGTTACTAATTTCAGGGGTACCACTCCATACTTCAGTCCACACTATCTGATGCCCAGACACCGAAAGATACTTAGAAACTATTTTAACTGGGTGCTTAACACCTTTTAAGTATGTCAGTGACTTTGATTCCCAGGGCTCTGTGATCAGCACCTTTGAGAACAGTGCACAATGCCTTCTATTTCTGATGTAAAAAGTGTTAGAATGGGAGTAAATTGCTCTTGCTGCTTTTGCATATGGTTCATTATTTCTGTGCTTCCCTCCCTTTTATTTCTTATTGCAGCCAAAACCTTTCCAAAGGGATGAAACGAATGGTGAGTGGCATCTTGTGGCTCTCAGCTTTACCGCATGAATGACTCAAGCATTAGGAATGTTAGTGCCCTAACAGTTGGCAGTCTCCCACCTCAAAGACTGAGCAATTCAGTATAATAAGCTGAGCAGCCTCAGCTACCATTGTGTCTGGGATTTTGCCTGAAGTGTTAAATCTAGGACTTTCAGTTGGCACTGAAGTGCTGCTGCTGCCTCTGGGCCAGCCATGCGCATGAGTAATTTGTATAAACCACACTTTACAAGCTTGAAATGAGTTGTGGTCCTGCAAGATTAGAACAGATGAGCGCAGCCCTGTCTAGATGTCGTCGTCAACTATTTTTAAAAATATCCAGTGTATATGAACAAGTGAAATAGGACAGGGGAAATCGTGCCAAATAAAATGATTTTGTATTGCTGCTTCCGTTTCCATTTTAATTTTACGTAGAATAGAATACAATAGAGTTGTCTTATCGAACTTTGCAAATGTGTTGTCAGTGGTACATTTCCATAATTCGGCAAAACACTTAACTGAGTACAGACTATTTCTGACAATGCCATTTAGACAGAAATATAGTACTTTCGTCTTACTCTTAGAATATAGATATTTTAACTCTGATCATAAGTATTAATGGCTGTAGGCTTCTCAGAGGCAAAATGGCCTTTGCAACACTAGATCAGCCTCAGTCCCCTACCTACTCCAGCATCGTGTCGGTACTGAGTACTTTAGAGAAAGGGAGAATACATCGTGGGTTATACAAACAGGTAATACAGGATCTAATCCTAGAGTCCTGAATTGAAATATTCCTAATACATTTCGTTTGGGATTTTGGCAAATCTACTTTTCTGTTAACAGGTTCGCGAAGTTAGATTGCTGCCATGAGTCTGTGCTCTTTTCGTCATCTTTTACGTTATGTCTTTTCATGTTTCACAGTGGGGTTTAGTCTAACTTTGGTGAAGATAGCCATTTGCTTGTCTTTAAAAGAATGTTTAAATTCAGAACTAAAACTGATCAAAAATACTGCATTAGAAGCGCGAAGCTTTTGCTTTGTTTTTGTTTTGTGTTTTGGTTTGGGTTTTTGTATTAAATATTTTCCACAGAGTTGTTTTTGTAAACGAAGCAGCAAAACCAAATGTTGTTTTTAGTATAACTAAGCCATCATCTAGCCTCCATGTGAACTGTAAGGAGATGAATAATATCTTGAAAATGCTATATTCTCCATCCAATGCATCTAAAGGAGTACTTATATTTAAATTTTGTTTCATCCTCTTAGTATGAATTCATGTCATTACCAAATGGTAAACAAAAACAGATGTCAGGCTCACTTTAGAAAAAGTGGTGAGCTTGCAGTTAGATATTGAAGTAAACTACATCTGAGAGCAAGGTTTTGATATACTTCTGTCCATCTCTTTCAAATGAATATTTTTATGTTGGAAATGCCTTTAGTGCCCTTAACTGTTCATAGAAGAAAAAAAGCAGGAGAAAAAAATGGTGGAAATATCAAAGCTATTAGGATGAAGAACTTTGAGAATGTCTGGTTAGTTAAGGGTATTTGTTTATTAAGAAGTGAAGAGAAAAGAACATCTGGCCATTAAAATAAGATGAGCAGGCTATGGAATAAATTTATATAAATAAGCCTAGCTTAAAAAGCAGAACAGTTGTGTGCTTTGCTACTAAACAGATTTTGTGGCAGTACTGCAAACTTGCCAAGATATTAAGTAAATGAAAGCCAACAATCAAGTCTTTAAGTACATACCGTAATGTCATAAGCGTATTATGGGCTTACAGAGGAAGAAAGCTTGTAAAAGTACTGACGTTCGTCTAGACTCTGAAAGACATTCAGGTGAGTTAAAGTAAGACTTTTTACAATATCAAAAGACAATACCTCAGAACAAAAGAATTGTGTGAATGCAAATATTATAGCAAAAGTTTATAATACAGGCTTTCATTATTTGTGAAATCATAATAGATGGCATTTTGTAGTCTTCTACCAGGAGATATGAGGCATTCCCAGATACAAAAAGCATTCTATAAGAGCACAGTCAATGGAACAGAGTTCATATTTGCAATGGAAATAGCATTTTTTTCCATTAGTATAGAGGCAAAGTGTTTACCAGTTTAATGGTATTTAGCAAAAAAGTCCCATTTTCCTGGATAACTTTTCTCAGGTGATAACTAAACAGAACTGTCAATATTGAGTTCATGTCTACTTGAACTGCCTGGTGTGTTCCCCGTCCCCTTCTGCTGGTTAGCTACACCGCATGTTTATTAGTGTATTGCTGAGCTCCTCTTGGAATGAGATGACTACTTCCCTCAGATGCAAATCTCAGATGAATTTTGGAGAATAGTTTATCTGAGCCTGATTTGGCTGCCTCTGTCCTGCAGGATCCTTCAATGCTAGTCCAGCAAGCTTTGCACCTGCAAACCCCCTCATCGTCATGAGGCTATCCTCTCAGCATCACACAATAAAATGCCATTGTGGCAGATTATGACCCAGTCCTCACTTTGGACAGAAAAAAAAAAACCAAACACCAAAACACATCACAAAAAAATAATGTCTTTAGAGTCTTAGGGGTGATGCAGTGCACAAGGAATACTAGGCCAATGAATACTCTGTAGGAGACTGCCCTTGAGTGATTTCAGACACTCTGCATCTGATATCCCAAGTATCCATCCATAAAGTGAATATACATAGCCTGAAGCATGGAAATTTAGTGGCGTCATCATGGCCCTTAACACAACCATGGTAGCTGCTGAGAAAAAAGGCTGATTTACCTTGTTATCTGATGGGGTTATCTCCTCTAAGGGGGTAGAGGGAACTTTTCAACAGTGGCAAGATGTATCTCTTTATAATGAACGAAGCAAGTTATGCTTCCAGTGATGGGTCTGCAGAGATTTGGGTATCTAATGTACTTGGCAGTCTTAATGACTCAACTTCTCAATGGCATTGCACTTCCTGCACATACGCTTTTCCTTCAGACTAAAGAAATCCTGTTATATGAAAAACAGCAAGGTATTTGAAACAATCACAGTTTGAAGAAAATAACATTTTTTTCATTAAAGAAATATTTGCCTTAGGCAACTAACTCAGTGATGAAAACCTTAAACTTTGAATATTCCATACTTACCATCTAAAATAGCTGTTTATTTTCTGGGTTTGGTAAATGACTAACAATTAAAGAGAAAAATCTGGAATAGTCCAAAGCTAGCAAATATTGAAATTAGTATCTGTTTGATGCTCTGGTAGAGTACACACAAAAGTGTGTTCTGCAATTTTCTTATTAATTGAGAGCAATGAAGGATGCTTTCTATTATGTCAAACTGTTTAAATAGTAAAATTAATAAACACGTATTTTAGTGCAAGGTCTAAATTCTGCTCATCTTTCTTACCTCACTGGGTCTATTTCTATGAGTAGGGTAGATAAGCAGCAACTGACTACAATTTTTGAGAAACTGAGCAGTTGAGTGGAATTAGAAGTATGTTAATTCATAGAAAACTAATAACATTCAGGTTTCTTGTTCTACTGTGTTCCATAATGAAAATTTATCTATCAAAGAGAGGAATGCAGTGCAATTAAAAAGTGATTAAGAAAGCAAACAAAAACTTCTGCTATCAAATTACATCACCATCCCACCAAACATTTAAATTAGTCTTCAAAGGCTCATCTCGGCTGAAGCCATTGTCAAATTCTAAGCATATGGGCTAAGAATAGAGAACTGGAAATCAGTGGGTTGTTCCAAACTATCAAGTGTTGTCTCAACATATAATTCAGTCTTTCTGAATTAAATGTATCTCCTATTATGTTGAATTTTGTTGTAGATTTTTCTGTACAGTGCCATTTCCTGAAAAATTGTAACTTACCAGAAGATCATTAAAGGGACAGTCATTCTAGTGGTTCTTCATATTATCCGTAAACCGAAAATACTTTAGGCTAGCTTTCAAGGAGAAAGCTTCGGAGCTGGAGACTGAGAGCCAGGAATATATATATATACATATATCCATTATGGAGCCTGATTCAAAATTTATGGAATATCAGAATATATGGCAAAAGACAGCACTAGATATTCTTGTTGTTTTGTTGTGGATCTGAGGTTCATTGTCTCAGCTATGGCAGCCACACAGAATCACTGATTGTCTATCTTGGACAACTGCTTAATTCTTCATCATTTCTTTTCTGTCACAAAGAAGTGAAATTTTCATGTTTAGTTTCGATTTTCAGACAGGTTAGGTAGTCAATAATAAAGGTTTAAATATTAAAGTGGAGCGCAACTAAGTTACTCTAAAAATCTGTACTCAGTTTCAATTTGAGTATTTCCCAGGCTATATTTGGAGCAAATCAGTTGTTAGGGTTTGAGGCCTGATCCAAAGGGTACTGAAATCAGTGAAATTATTGCTCATGAGTACAGTGTAGCTTTGATCAGGTTCTGTGGTTTCGTAATCCTCTAATTTACAAGTTTTAGAAATTATTTCTTCAGATTATTTAGGAGACAATTCTTTAGTATCACTGTGCCCCAAAAAGATGAACAAATGGAAGCCAGAGATCACAACTATCTCTTCTGTGTAGATGAATAGATAAACTGTGTTAAGCTTTTATAGCTACTGACTGTAACAGAAGAATACAGCAGATTAATTATGAGGATTATATAGAATGAAAGTATTGGATTAAGTTAAAACAATTTGCATTTCCAAAACTGCAAAAGTAAAATAAAAATAAGACAATCACTTATCATAGTCCTCTGTCATGAAAGAATGAAAGGGGTTAGTTTAAGAAACTTCCGAACTCTTGAGATGTTAACCAAATGAAAGAAAAATGCTTAGAAGTTATGAGTTAATGAATACAAATATGACCACACTAGTTCTGACATTAAATTATCAGTTTATCATACTAGGATTTATTAGTCGTATCAGATGTGGTGCTTATATGATATATTGCCAATTTGACACAAGTAACACATAACAGAGCTTGTAAAACACTGCCTACTTTTATTTCTAATAATTTCCTAACTTTATAAAATGTTAAGAGAAGTATAGGAAATACTACAAGAATACATTACCATTAAGCGTGTATTTGACCTTGTATGCAAGTCCTTTCCTTGAGGTTTATTAAGGGATAAAACTCTGGAACAGAATTCATATAAGTGATGAATAAGTAGAGTTACTTGCTGTTCAAGCCTCTGTTCTCCTTGATGTCTTCTCTACAATTAGCTGAATTGCAAACCAAAGTTCCGTGCAGCAATTGCTTTTTCAGGTTTTAATATTACTCAGAAAACACGGGAGGTAAGAAAAATAAAAACCAAAACCAAACCTTGAACACCGATTGGATAGTTTCTTTATTTTTTTAACAGATACGGGTAAAGTGATGGTTACAAATGATAAGCTGTCCTAGTTTCAGTAAGGTAGTGATTTTGGGATTGTCTACTACTGCTTGGCAATATTGCCTGTTGCTGCTATAGGCTATGACAAAGTGAGATGAATTAATTGGTGCTCGCATCCAGATGTATTAAAGAAAAACTGGACTCTCCTACTTGTAATATTGAGAAGATTGTGAAAATGTTAATACAGGATTGGGGCAAAACATTATTGTGTTTACTCAGAGAAGGACTAGCAAAATGCTGGTTTAAAATGCTTCTGAACTGTGTTTCAGTTGTCCTGTAAATGTTAAGACAAAAGTCTTGATCATCTCTTCTAAAGTTTCATTTTTCTCTTTTTATTCAGACCTTACCATCTTTCTTAACAGAGTCAATAAAACCATATAAAAGAATAGAGGTTATTGAGTGAAAAGAAACAAATTGACAAAAGAATTATGCTGCTGGAATATACTTGAGAGATTGAAGCTTTAAATTAAATCCAGAGAATTTTAAGAATCAGGGCTAACAGTAACAGAAACCCAGAAAGAACAAAAAGGGGTAAATTTGAAAAAGTAGAAGTATGTAATGATAAAAAATAATTTGTGAAGAGATTTCAATTACGTGTAGAGAGCAAATGTAATCTGATCAAAGTGAGTTGGTTTTATATAAAAGAAAAAAACCCCCTCCACCTTGACATAAATCTCTTATGAATAAATGTATATTTGAATGCTAAAATACTATGGGAAGTGTCCTGAGTAAAATAGGCACAAACAGAAGGAAATTCCTATGCTAGGAATTCCTCCTTCCCATACCCACAACCTTCAGTCCTTCCTGGAACAGTAACAGCTATCCTGTCTGCAATCAGTTCTCCTCAGGAGAAAAACTTTGGTTTTGCTACTGAGAATGTTTTAATTCATTTCATGGTAAAAACTTCAGCA
Organism: Fulmarus glacialis; assembly: GCF_000690835.1. Classification (NCBI taxonomy): domain Eukaryota; kingdom Metazoa; phylum Chordata; class Aves; order Procellariiformes; family Procellariidae; genus Fulmarus; species Fulmarus glacialis. Next base: position 45,608 of record NW_009234772.1, on the reverse strand, counting down.
TGTCCACATAGATTAATCCAGCAATTAAAGACCAAAATGAAAAAAAAACATATTTTGCAAGCTTGAGTTTGAAAGGGCATTTTAGAAACGGAGCATTTAACATTCTGATGGAGCATTTATAGTATTCTCATGGCATTTAAAGAAAATGCAACAATAGAAAACAAATCACTATAGAAGGCAAGAGACAGTAAATGGAATCCTAGGGATAAGCAGAAAAAAGCCCCTACTAGGTCAATTTAAGACACTAAAATATGCAGTAAGATTTAAGGCATATTTAAGGCAGGGGGTTTTTTTTGTTTTGTTGGGGTTTTTTTGTTTTGGTTTTAGTTTTTTTCCCCCTATATGACACCTGAGTGGTTGATTTGTCATTAGAACTTTGAAGGAATAAAGGGTGCAGTAATTATAGCTTTTTGCTGCTTTTGCTGTCTATCATACAACAATTTAAGTCTTGATCTTTCATCTGAGCGCATGAATAACATTAATACAAATACTAATAGCCCTTGTGCACCTGTGAACCTTTGTGTTTGCATGGCCTTTCATATCTAAATATCTGATGTGCTTGCACCTACTCTCACAGCAGTACCGAACTCCTTAAAACGGTTGGTGCAATCATGAGCACAACATCCCTGCGAGGCAGGGAAATGCTGTCCCTGTTATTCAGCAACTAGAAAAAGGCTGAGCAAAAAAAGGTTTGCCCGGACTTGTGATGAGGAGGAAAAAGGAAACCTTGATTTCCCGTGAGCCAGGTTGGCCCAGGCTTCTTCCTACATAGCTAATACTCAAGAGAAAATTTAATCTGTTCACCTCTGAAAGCTGTTTTTTTAGAGATCCATTTGACTTAATTCAATGAATTCTAATTTAGTTTGGAGTGTGAAGTCACTTCATGAAAAATGCTTTTTCTGGATAGTTTGAAATCCAGCAAAGTTTTAGGAATTAAAGCTATAGGGTAATAGTAAATCTGAAAAGAGGATTGCCAGGCTGTTTTAATGGTGATAGCATGGTCTGACCAGGTTTCACCTGATTTTTGAACATGATTTACCTCGTGCTCTTTCGTTCTTTGCTCATATATACATGAAGGAGAGCTAAAGGATTCATCTGCACTTTGGGGGGAAAAAAGTTTCACCATAACAACATTGTGGCCCAGAATATTATCCTACATTAAGGATAGAACAAGGTAACATATCTTTTTGGCGCAAACTAAGACAGACAGTAACTCTTGGGAGATGCTCTTTCTTTGTAAATCAGAACTTTGTTGCCTTTGAGGAAGAAAGTGTCTAGTGTTCATAGACATATTTTATTAAATGCATTACAGAATCTCTAGCCAAGTGCTGTCATGGCTTATTAGAGGCTTCCACGTGGTGAGCCTTTTTGATCCTTTTGCCTTTTACTGTTTTCCTACTCTTCTTGTTCCCTTCTTGCTGCTTAGTTACAACCCTGCTATTGCTCATACAGAATGGACCTGGCTTTCTGAAATGCTGAGCCCTTGCAGATCCACTTGCAGTGAATGGGACGCGTAAATGGGGTGGATAGGACCAGCTGAAAATCAGGCTCTGAATACGGGTCACACATGTAAAATTTAAGCTTGCATTTCAAAGAACTTGTAAGACTTCGATTAAGTCAATTAATTTGTTTAATGCAGAAATCAGAGTACCAGAAATTATGAACTGGTTTAATTAATCTGGGGCTGCTTGATCTAAGGAGCCCTATGATAGGAGCACAGTGAAACAAAATTTTTTGCAGAGAATTTGTCTTTACAATTCATTTTCTTAGGAGAGCTATTCTGAAGATTACCATTTTCAACAAAAGAGCTTGTTTATGGTATAACGTTAATGATGAATCTCAAAGGTACATTAAATTTTTAAGCATAGATGTCCAAAAATATGCCGTACATGCAGTATATTAGTAGAGAATGGTTAGCTTGACTTCCTAGTTCTATCTCATGCTAGAGATAGCCAGAAGTCAGGAATTGTATGTTGAGGGAATTTCTTCGTCTTTTTAAATGAGTTTTCATCCAAATAAGAGCAAAAGCATTTTTACCTAAACTTCTATGAAATGGCAATTTACAGAAAATGATAGTTTAGAAAACACCAGTGTATGTGGACACACATTTACTAAGTTTATTGGAGGCAAGAAAGCTTTCAGAGAAAGAAACTAAGCTTAAGAAGTGAGTTGCATTGTATCGACGAGGTGGCGTTGTGGATACTGAAGCTGTGGCTACTTAAATACAAGAAAAAAACTTTTTTACAGTGAGTGTGATCGGACACTAGAATAAGTTGCCCAGAGAGGCTGCGGAGTGTCCATCCTTTCGACATACTCGAAACCTGCCCAGACATGGTCCTGGGTGATCTGCTCTAGCTGACCCTGTTCAGAGCAGTGAGCACACTTTCTTCCTAGAGAAGTCGAGATACACATACTATTTTTCATTTTCTCTTTGTCTTGTGAACATGGGTGATTTCATGCATGAAAAGGTTTCCCCCTACAGTTATGAAAATGTTCCGCAGGTGCCCAGGAAGAGATAAATGCAGAAGATCAATGCACTATACATCATATATATTCTGTAACACAGATCTGTATATAATCAAAGCAGTTCTCTTTTGGCTAGATAGGAGATTTATGAAAATTATCAAGTTGGATTCCAGTATTTGTGGAATTCGGGGAATGTTTGGGTTGGCGCCATTCTCAGCATGGCATGTTGCAAAAATTCACTATATATTTGTTCTCTGTTGCCAGGTTAAGGTATTTTAATCTTCCATGCATGCCTCTTACACTGCATATGCTATTTTCTCTGATTTTACCCAGATTTTTAATTTCATTCATTCTGACATTATTCTGATGCAGCCCAAACGATTAGCTTCTGTGAAGGTACTCCTAATTTACACTGCAGTACAGGAGAGAAGGTTGCTCTCTAGTTGTTATGGCTCTTCCGTTAGTGGCTCTTCTGCTATTCATTCTACAGCTTCTTTTACAAAAATCCTCTTTTTAGCCTCTGTATAACAACTGTGTTTTCTGTGCTAAGTTGAACAAATCCGGTTCTGTTTTGCATCCTTTTTTTTTTTACATTTCCATTAAGTATCTTATAAAGATATCACTCAGTTATCCTAAATTAAATTAAGTATATAAAATCAAATGTTAATTGTTTATTCTTCAAACTGTGCTTGTTCTTTGAAATAAAAGACGACGATGCTGTGTTGAGGATCCTAGCTATCCTGTCTGTATATATCCCTAGCAATTTTCACATCAGTGATTAAGGGATTAGCTTGAAACCACAAACACATGCCTCAAGCCAAAACATATCACGGTGGATTCTGTGATCCTTACAAGTAATACTGGGCCATTCCTTTGTTTATACGAGGCATGATTATAGAGCAGCCAGTAATAAATTAGTCTTCTGCTGTTTTTTCCAGAATCACAGTTGTCTTTTCAGACCTACTCAAAGTTCTTTCAGAGTACACTATGTTTTTTGGGACTCAAAGTACCTGGTATTCAACAGCTCAGAATTTCTACACCTCTTTCAGTATTTAGTACTACTTCAGCCTGAATCTCAGGCTCCACGCCCACCTAAAACCAGGGTGATACGTCATAGGTTGCTATTAATTCTCAGCATGTCTCCATCTTGAAACAGAACAAGAGTAGTTCAGTTTGTATTGGTCTGGACATCAACGTGGTGAGCTTCCTCTAATGATTTAATTGTATTTACTTTACAACACAACCTCACACTTAGTAAAGCTGCTCTCTTGCTATGAATTGCAGCTTACTCACTTACGCCAGTGACAGTTGTGTGAGTCTTCTCATGGGCTCTGCTCCACTGTGAAGTCAAACATGCTGCCCTGGCTCCCGAAGCGAAGCTCCACCAGGTGGAAATAGTAGCCACCAGTTCCTCTTTTGGGATACTTCCAGGAGACTATTTTGTTACCAGATCATTCTCTCTCCTCCAGTGATACCTGCACATCTTCTCTTCAGTATGTAGCATTGGGTGCTTAGCCTTCCTGTTCTTTTGCTAGTGAATGAGCTGGGATGTGCTTCTCAGTGTGATGGCTATGGCATGCTCCAAATAACTTGCTTAAACTGTTTTACTCAAACCAAGAGTGTAAAGAGATAAAAGACAGAGCTAATAAAAGGGGAGAAAAATCAGTACAGACACAATTCATATCTTCTACCAGGATGGGGTAAATAGGTTACAGACTCCTGCATCCACATTGTATCAGGTAGTGCTGTGAATGAACTCATGAATCTGAAGTCTCAAGGTATACTTCAAGGTATAGGTAATAACTAATATAACACTTTGATCAAGAAAGAGGTTTTTTTAATACCTGACCTAAGAATTATTTCATCTCTTTATACTTAAGTTCAGATGATTACATTTTGATGATAAAAATCTGACCTGCAAAATAAATCTCAGTAGAGTCTTTTGAGTCTGCATAGGCAAAGAATGGCAACTTCTCAATGTTGGCGTACAGTTTATTTTGACCTTCAGCTGGTCAAAGAAAAAATTGGACAAGTTTTTATTTCCTTGGCATCTCAAGCACCTTTGAAAATCCCCAGGTCACAAACAGGGAGAAGAATGGAGTTTAGCCACACACAGGGAGAAGAATAGAACTTACAGTGTAAATTTTGATCAAAGTGCCTTCATGAAGACAAGGAATGATAATTACAACCTGTGAGGATTACATAGCAGGAGCAATTTGGACAATAGTGATAAAACTGAACAAATAGGCCTCTCTCTCTCTGTCGTGTTTTCAGACTTGTTATTCAATCCGCACTGCTCCTTTAAAATTTTCCAACCTTTTCTTTAGAGCAGTGACTGGACCAGTTCAGTAGCAGAGAAAAATATTAGAAGTAACCATAATTTTCAGTTACATCGAAACTGATCC